>NC_060960.1:5386838-5469338 GCF_910589235.1 Vespa crabro | reverse complement strand
GTTCGCCTCTTGAACGATGCTGGTTAAGAGATTCTATAGTAGAGAGGAGGAAAGATCTCGTGTCGTTGTTGCATCGAATCCGATCGATAGATCTCTCCAGGCTGACAGACGTCACCAAGAAATTCGACAAACGTTGGCTCGAAGTCGACGCCATCTTCCACCTTCTCCTTCTCCACTTATTCTTCTTCTTGTCGTCGCAAGTTGCCCCTTTCGAAAGCGACCCGTCAACATTGTCGAGAATGCCTCGGCTGGCCTACTCCGACGGAACGGAGAAAGGAGAGACGAAACGAAATGAAGAGATGAGAGGAGAAGAGAGGAGAGAAAAGGAGTGGCGGAGAGGGCGGGGAAGAGAGGAGTTGGTGGAGAGGAAAGACTTGAAGAGGAAAGACTTTTTCTTACCTTGTTGGACGATTCGCAGCAATGTTATTGAATCATGAATTTTGTTTTGTGGTACTTTCGATTTTTATTTAATTCGCTTAAATTCGAACGAATTCATTTTTTAATTGTGATTAAATTTCTAATTAAATTTTCTATAAAGATTCTCTTTTCTATTATGAATAAGACTATTGTGTTTATCGTTATTACGTATTTATTGATATTTTTATTTCTTATACGAGATTCATCATCATCATCATCATCATCATCATCATCATCATTATCATCATTATTCTTATTCATTATCATCATCATCATCATCATCATCATCATCATCATCATCATCATCATCATCATCATCATTATTATTATTATTATTATTATTATTATTATTATTATTATAACTTATTACTTATCATAATTAAGCATATCAATCAATAAACAATTTAATTAGATACTCGTAGTTAAACTTACTCCAGTATCATTTGATTTCCTTATAGTACTAAGAACGACGATAATATTTATATGAAACATAATAAGAAGACTACAGTGTTAAAAAAAAAAAATAAAGAAAAATAAAAGAAAATTAAAAAAAAATTAAAAATTATAAGGTTTAAGTTTTGCATTAAGACGAGAGTAGAGATCAAAAAAAATGTTTGGAGTCGGAAGCTCTCTGGTTCTTCATGAGATTCCAAGAAAAGATGAATAAGAGAAAGAAAAGCAGAGAAGAAGAAGAAGAAGAAGAAGAAGAAGAAGAAGAAGAAGAAGAAGAAGAAGAAGAAGAAGAGGAAGAAGAAGAAGAAGGACAAGAAGAATAGGAAACAGGAGAAGAACAAGAAGAACAGGAGAAGAAGAAGAAGAAAAAGAAGAAGAGAAAAATGGAAGAGGAAGAGGAGGAGGACAAGAAGAATAGGAAACAAGAGAAGAAAAAGAAGAAGAAAAAGAAGAAGAAGAGAAAGATGGAGGAGGAGAAAGGTAGCAGTAGCAGCGTCTACCTGACGGCAATTAACCGCAGGGTGGAAATAAGGAATCCGAGCCCTAAGCCGATTACTTGGTAAGGTAACAGCAACCAGCTCGAAAGCCGGCGCTCGCCAGCTAGTTCGCTCACCGACGTTTCCGCTTCCCCTCTTCTTCAAAGTGGCGAAGAAAAACACGACGTGTGAGAAACTCGTCTCTCTCGACCGTCATACGTGCTCTCCTCATTACCGCACATAAGTACCTTTCCTCGACTCCTCAAGCCTCTCTTTCTCTTTCTCTTTCTCTTTCTCTCTCTCTCTTTCTTTCTCTCTCTTTATTTCTGTCTCTCTCTCGACGTGCTAACCATTAATTACGCCAAAAGCATTAGTTCAATTTTATTTTTATTCTTTCTTTCCTTTTTAGATATTTTTTTTTTTTTATTGGATATATACAAGTACATATATACGATTTCATGATTTACAACGACGAAGATTATAAAATTTCGTTTGATCTATAATTAATTTCATTCTCTTCGAATTTCTAAAGAAATCACTCGGTGAATTGATTTTCAATTTAATTTCATGTCAATCGTCTTTATCTTTAATTTCAATTAATTATATCTATCTTTTATTTTCCTATCGATCAAAGCTATTCTCAAACAAATTTAATCATTAATTTAAGAACTGAATTAATTAAAATTTAAATTAATCCAATTCGATATTCATCATTTATCGAAATTGTATCGCACGTATTTAAAAAGAACAAATCCTTTTGTTTTTCTTTTTTTTTTTTTTAATAATAATTTTGTTTACAAGGAGATAAATTTTAACAAAGAAGAAATTACGAAAGAAATCGTATAAAATTTCGATTGATATATAAGAATAAACAATCGGGGGTAGGCGGAGATAGTAGAGAGCATGTCACTGTACGCTTCACGATCTCGATCTTATACGTTCATCGTGCGAACCTGACCTACCACGTCGCTCGCTCGGATAAGCAATGGCGTTTCTTGATCTGTATCTAGTTTACGACTTACACACACGAATGGTGACTAGTCGTTACCGTTTTCTAAGTAAACGTCAAACGACAGAATTTACTTGATCCTTTTAATTTCTATATCGAGCGATCTTTAACTCCATCGACTTTTTACTATTTCCTAATGAGAATTAAATTATTCTATTTGTCATTATTATTACTATTATTATTATTATTATTATTATTATTATTATTATTATTTCGTCATTCTATCATCATTATATATTATTTGTATTTTTAAACGAGATAAACTTATTATTATTATTATTATTATTATTACTTTTTTCTATTTTTTTTTAACCACACGCTCGTGCGGTTTGCTAATAATGAGACGGGTTCTTTACCAACTCGCATGTTCTTTTACTGCTATAATACTTTCTTTGCTATTACTACTTTTTTTTTTGAGTATGACTGCTTTTTGTATGTTTGCGTAAATGTACGCATGTAAAAGCCTAGAGTTTTGAGATAATTGGGGAAATTTTCTTTTTTCTGTAACTCGCGGCTGTGACGGAAATAATGATTGGCACTATTGTTACTGTTTTTCGTTTCGAGAGTTTTTTTTCTTCTTTTATTTATTTATTTTTTTCATTATTTTTATTTTTATTACTAACGGTGCATAAATTGTGATTTTTTTTTTCTTTTTCTTTTTTTTGTACGACGTTTATATCATTCGGTATTACGATGTCGATTTTTATTCTTATTATTATTATTGTTATTATTATTATTATTATTATTGTTATTATTATTATTATTATTATTATTATTATTATTATTATTATTATTATTATTATTATTATTTAATTTCATGGATATATTTTCTTCACTGCAAAAGTCGTCTCGGTCCTTTAAGGCATTTTTAAGAATGAATCCGACGCACAAAAATATTGTATAAACATTATAAATAAATTGTTCAATGAGAAATGGATTATTATTATTAACATAAAAATTAAAATAAATGACTAGAGTATTGTGGTATTACAATATTAATTGATCTCTTTATTGATCTATCTGAGAGAAAATTTCAGATAAAATTGATGGAAATATTAGTTCAAAGAGATCGAAAGGAATCATGTAAATGTGGCATCAAGAAATAGTCATAATAATTTCAATAATAATATCATCAAATCGATAATAATACAATATCCTAAATATATTAAAAATATATATACGAATTTACAATAATGTGTGATAATCAAAAAGTGCATTACAAAATCCTAAACGCGCAATCGAATGGAAATTGATTTTGATGAAATCCTGATATAAAACTTCGAGAAAAAGGAAAAAAAAATAATAATAATAATAACAACAATAACAACAATAAACGTTTTATTAGATTTGTTTTTTTAATTTTGTCATAATTCCTTCACTAGAAAAGCCGTTAGTATTATCGACCTTGTGCATAGTTGTATCGTTTCTCTTTGGCGCCATAATTCGTAGTATATATTAGCTTTGGCCGATCGTACAATCTTCATTTATAATTCCAAACACATACACATATACGTGTTTGAAGTGGCATGCGCGAGTACGACCAGCGGTCTCACTTCCGTTGCGGAAAGGTTACCCCGGATACCTCGAGAATTGAATTCTTCGAAGTATACGCATCGAGTATAGGCTACTTTCTTTAATTATCCTCATAAATTTATCAAATGGATAAATTTACTGAATTACTCGCATAATTTATATCCTATATCATATAATTTTTTAAATAAATTAATCGATAATATCCTTTTTCTCGTTATTAATTGATTTACAATTAATTCTATATTATTTTATTTTATTTTAATTATGAAAATTTCAGTTGAATTTTATTACATTAATTTGAGAGCTAATGATTTCTGGAACGCTCGCTATAAAAAAGAAAAATAAATGATACAAAATACAGACATTATTATATTATAGAGAGACAACCATGGAAGAAACGTTCGACTAACCGAGGTTATCGAGTGCAAGTCGTTGGTTTATATGCAGAGGGACACATAAAAGAGCTATACCGACGTCGCGTCATTAAGCGATAACTGGGCATACGCACAAATAAACTTTGTCTATATTCGTTATGGCCTGACGTAATCATTACTCATATACATGAAATATATCTCGTTCTAATGCTTATTCCTTTCTGTTTCTATTTCCTTCATTTCTGTGTGTAACTGTATTTTGCTATACACACATACACACATATGTTATATTTTCTTTAGAAATCTAGGAACTTATTTCACTTTTATTTAATTATCTAATGGTATCTATTCTTTTCAAATCGATGGCAATACAAAGGTAATAATAATTAATTCGTACGATTACTATAATCGTAATTATCAAAAAGGAAAAAAAATCTATTAACTGAGAGGTATTCGTAAAATCAAATAAATTAAGAGTAATAACGTATGAGCTGTTTTTCAAATATCCGTTATTAAGACAAATGGATTATGGTAAAAAAATATTATAGTAATTTAATAGAAATGTATTATTTTGTTCTTTTTTTTTTCTTTCTTTTTGATTGTCAAATTAAAATCCTCGTTAAAATATGAAAAAGAAGAAAAAAAGAAACAAGAAAATGATCGGAATAAAAATAAAAGAACGTCGATCGAGGAGAGATTTATGGTCCGAGAAAACGACTTTGGCACGAGGAAGGCGCTTAGCCTCAGTGTCAAGGAAGAGGAAGAAACGAAAGCAAGTGCGGATGCCCACAGAAGAGACATAGTAGTTTGCACTGTTACTGGCTAACATGGCGGCCATATTGCAAGAAAAAGTTATTTCTTCGTGCCGGTACCAGTTCTTTCATACAGACATTCACATAACTTAAGAGTTGTCGCAAACACCTTAAAGAGAGATAAAAAAGGATCCTATCAATTAGACATGGCGAACATAATTACGGTGGTTTCAGAACAAACCTTACAAATTCTCCTTACTCGTTATATCTTCGTTATAATTCAGTCAATGAACGAGTTTACTTTCGATCATTCGATTTCAATTACGTCAAATCGATCATTCGAAAAAAATTTCAATTCAAAATGATTGTTCGTAGTTACGATCAAAAAGAAAAAGATGGCTGTCCGTAAAACAACATGGAGGAATTATTTTCGTAACTATAATAAAATGTACAAATGAGATATTCAAATTAAAAATTACGTCTTACATACAATTAAGAGAAGAGGACGAATTTAAACTTAATAAAAAAAAATAAAATAAAATACATAAATAAATAAAAAAAGAACAAGTTTCTTTTTTTCTTTTTCATTTTATAAGAAATATGCGTGACCAAATGAAACAGGCCAACAATTCAAGGAAGGTGCACTTTCGTGAATCGTAGGGCCAAGTATGGAAGATTACCTGTTCTGACGAACAGAAAGTTAGATGAAATGCAGTGGCACGAATGTGGGCCATGAGAAAGTTTTACGTGCATGTCCTTTTTTTTCTTTTTTTTCTTCGAAGTTATTCGCATCTACTTTTCTCCATTTTGATAGCCGAAAAATCCGCGAGTTTCTTCACGAAATCGAAACTTTTAGAGCGAATAATGGTTCTTCGCTTTCGTCATAAAAGCCGATATTTACTACCATTATGATCTACCACTCTTTCATAAGGGTGACTACATTGTTCCTTTCAACGAGACCGTAGCTTTTGCCTACCATGAGAACAAAAGTGTTGGGAAGAAGTATTTGAATTGTACGATCGAGAGAATGGACTTCATTTATTTCGTGAAATATCCCTGATTCATGGGCATACAAATTTTTATTCAAATAATATTGTGTTTTAATATGAAAAATTAAATTTATTTGAAAGTGATAAAATTATTTTAAAATTTTTCTTCACTTTTGAATTTGCTTTGATATTTATGGATGAACTAAGAAGAAAAGAGGATAAATATTTTTTATGAGATCTATCAAACTACCTTCAAAAAATAAAAAATATATAAAAAAGATATAAAAAAAATATTCTACGGTTGAATTGTATCTTTTAAAGAATGTTATGAAAATTTTTATATTAAATATTTATTTATTTCTAGTAATAATAATGAATTATAAAAATAAATTTATTTAATATAAACATGAGAGGAAATTACAGAATTATTTTTACCTACATTTGTATAATATAGATAGAACATTCTTCGAATTATTATTATTAGAATAATTAATATTATTAGAATATAATGCAGATAGAATATTATAAAAGATAATAATCAATTTTCATTATGTTAAACCTCAAAAATATCTTTATAAAATTATATGCCTCATCAATAATTATATGTAGAAAGAAAAAATAAATAAATAAATAAATAAAATAAAAATGTAAATTTTTTAAACATAATCTAAGTAACTAAATGTATAAGCCACAATTTCCGATATAACAAATGCGTAAAAAATTTGTTTGTAAAAAAAAAAAAAAAATTCGAAATGACAAAAATAAAATATCACAAGTTTGTACAATTTCTGCAATTATTCATTTATATACATCCGTTATATATTTTGTTTAAGAAGAACAAAAAAAAAAAATCTGAAAGAAATTTGTATGACAAAAAAATGATCTCATTTTGATCCATTATATTCAGAAAGAAAATGAAGTCTGGACGATTTCGTGAATGTTCGAAAGCAGTCGAGCCACTCAAGAAGCAAACGATTTCGCTCTTTCGCCCTTTGGCCGATAACGGAATCATTATCGAATTGATTCAAAGAGAAAGTTGGCCTTTTCCGTGCGAGTAGTAACCCTCTCGAATAAGATTCAAGTTCTTTACCAATGTACACAAATATATGTGCGCGCGTGCACTTACTTACATTATCTAAGTAAGTAAGTACATTGATCCGATTCTAACAATTTAATCTTCCCTATCGTTCGTACCAATAAGTTTTACTTTCATTTAAAATAAGATCCGCGAGTATCCTATCCTATCATTCGTCTCAATTTCATTCGTCACGCTCACCGGATCATCCAATTTCGTAGACTATAAGATCGTGTATGTTCCTCCTCTTAGAACGATTAGAATAATCGAAAGAGAACGAACGTCTCTTTTAAACTTTCCCTATCGCATTTCAGTCGACTGTCGAAGTGCTCGGAATACACTTTCGAAATTTGTTACATTTCACTTTCGAGAAGTATACCGTAGAAATTATCGAGTCGACTTACTGTTTCGGGGGAAAAAAGAAAAAAGAAGAAAAAAAGAAAGAAATACAAAAGAAAGAAAAAAAAATAACGAAAAAGATATTATTATATAGTTTCGCAATACTGTAGATCAACATGTATTAAAATTAATTGTTCTTTTGCTACTGGATATCGAAATAATATAATTTTTTTTTTTTTTATCAATTTAATACATGCCATTAAAATTATTTCTTCTTTTATCAATTTAATACGTGCCATTAAAATTATTTCTTTTCTTTTTTTCGTTTAGTTCTTTATAGTTTTCTAGTTTTTCCTAGTTCTATATATTTTTTCTAGTTCATTGAATGCATCGAAGGAAAAAGATTAAAAAGAAGAGAAAAATAAAAAGAAAAGAAAAGTGTAAAATTGTGAAAGTTCAAGAAGTAGTAACGCTGTCGTTGGAATCGAATTTTTTTTTTTTTTTTTTTTTATTACTCTAAATTTAGCGTCGATCGAATTTTACGAACTATAAAAGGTAAAATAAAAGAGGAAGGAAAAAAAGAGGAAGAAGTTAGCATGAAAGTCGTCCCAGTTTAGAACTCGAAAGTCTGTACGATGGCCACCTATGGAATCGAACGAACGATTGAAGATCAATCGCGTGTACGCATTAAAGTAGTCCAAGTACATTTCGGTTTGTAGACACACATGGATCATGTTAATTTGACGTAGTCATTTCCTTATCTCTCAATCGTTTAATTTTTGTTCTTTTTTTTTATCAGTTGATATTATGCTCCACATGCGATAAAACACGATAATGACTGTTATTACTAAAAAATATTCGTTATCGATCTGCGAGAAACTTCGAGTATTATCTGAGAAAGTTTCGAGTTTATCTGGGAGAAAAGGAGATGATAAAATTAATAAAAAGATTAACGAGCTAATTAACAAAAGTATTAATATTTCTAACAACAACAACAATAAAAACAATAATAATGATAATAATAATAATAATAATAATAATAATAATAATAATAATAATAATAATAATAACAATAATAATAAGATTAATAAAAAGTATTCATTATCGAGAAACATGAATTTAAAATTCAAATAGACTTGATATAATGAAGAAAAACAGATGATAAGATGAATACTAATCTAATACTAGTCTAATTAACGAAAAAAATAAAAAAATAAAAAAAATGAAAAAAATAAAAATAAATAAAAAAATAGAAAGAAATCATAGTAATGTGAAATTAAAGATACGATTTATTGGACGGTAACAGATAAAGTATATAAAAAAAATATAAAACTAAAAAGAAAAGAAAAATGAGCTGAATGGACAGGAAGATAAAAGTCATAAGGAAATTTAAAAAAAGAAGAAAAAATAAATAAATAAATATAAAAAAAAAAACAAAAGGAGACAGAAAAGGAAAGGAAAAAAGAACAGCGGTGCAAATGCAAATGCAAAGGGAAACACGAGTGTACGCGCCGAACCGTAAAAAAAAGTCAACGAACCAAGCTCGTAACCAAGCACTGCGTGGTAATATAATATAATATAATAATAATTCGAAGAATTTGTTTCTCCTTTGCGTATCTTAAAACGATTTTATTCCTTTACATAACTGTGAATACGCAAATCCTTAAGTGCCCTGTGTACTTTTATAAAATACAATTTGAACTTGCGCGCCAGATTCATCGGAATAAAAAAAAAAAAGAAAAAAAAAAGAAAGAAAGAAAGTGAACCTATCAAATTTATGAAAATTAATCAATCAATTGTTATTAATCGTATATGATCCATTGCATTGTTTTTATAATCCAATATATAATTTGTTTTTACTTACAATAGATGATATTTGTTGATATATCGATATTATATATTCAATTTTTAATACAATAAGAAATAAATTATTTCTTATTAATAATTAATTAATTAAATTAATATTGAATTGTTTGATTAATTATAGTAACGTTGAAACAAATTTTTCGTTTAATGTATTATTGTAAATATTATTAAACCGCAAATTTTTGTTATTTTCACTTTCGTTGTTAAAGAAGAAGAAAAAGAAGAAGAAGAAGAAGAAGAAGAAGAAGAAGAAGAAGAAGAAAAGAAAACGAAAACGAAAAAGATCATGATTAACAATAAGAGAAATTGAAGAAAAAGAAAAGAAAAGAAAAAAAATGTATAGAGCGAATAGTGGTTCCTATGTTTAGGAGGAATTTCAATGAAATCGGACACCTAGTTTAAAGATCGTGATCTGGGTTGGAGGAGTCTCTTGCGAATGGAAAAGAAATCTCGGCCAATGACGGTGCTCTCGTTAAATAGCTCGCGCTCGAGATACACGCGGGTCACGCACGGCAGCCAGTTTACCGACTTCTCTTCCATCAAACTGGATTTACATAGGAGGCCTTTCGAACAAAACTGGGATTCGCTTATATTACCGCTTATATTAGCTGCTTTACACTTGCTAAGTGAAAGCTTTGCTCATCTGCCAAACTAAAAGTCGTTTGAGTCAATGTATTTTTAGAATATGCATCGAGATAGTGTCGAAGAAACGAACTGATGTTTATTCTCTTTTTCGTTCGAACATGAACGAACATAATGATTCGTTGATTCGTTCGACGAAAAAAAAAAAAAAAAAAAGAAAAAAAAAAGAAAAGAAAATATAAAAATATAAATAGAGATACGATAATATTAAAACATTTCACGTTGAAAGTTATTTCTTCGAATATAATAAATTAAAGTTGTTTCATTTGTCTTATCAAATATTGTACCAATCAATATATTCTTATCTAATAATCTTTCATAATTTTTTTTTTATATACACCACGGATTTCTTATTAAAATTCCACATTTATACTTATCCGTCGGATATGATTGTGTTAAAAAAAAAAAGAAAAAAAAAAAAAAACGTTACAATCGTTAAATCTGTTGTGATTAATTAAATTTCTCCAAATTAAGCAACAATATTAAAAAAACAACATAAGTAAAAGATCGGAAAATAAAACGACTTTCATCGGTATAAAAACTATAAAGATTTCGATTGAAAATTCACAATCAAAATTAATAGACATTTCTATTGACAACTCAACACTTCTTTTGCCAATTGTTTAATATATATATACTATCGTCTCTGAAAGAATAATCTAAAGAAAATATCAATGAGTCCTACAATTTTTCCCACTTTCCATCATCCGGAATCGAGTTAATCCGCGATTCAACGCAAAGTGGGAAGCATTAGTTTATGCGAAACAGTTGTAAAAGCGGGTGGGAGAAAAATCGAGTTTCTTCCCGTTTCGCCCTCGATGCGTATAGATGAGATAAGATGAGTGCATGATATGTACAGAGAAATCATTCTGATTGTATATGTGCATACATTTAATACATATGCATACGTACACATGTGTATACATGCATACAGAGATACGCACGCGCACGTACACACATACAAACACACACACACATACAGCAAGACTCAATTCGCAGTAAGCCAACTCGTGGCACCTGTGTCAGAGAATACGATCTACGAGCGTACATCAACCTTTTGGAAAGCGACTCGCGATGGCAGTATTTCCGCAGGCGAAACTCCGAAAAGACTAATGCGCGTGCGACCTCCTTTGACTGGCACTTTACCTTCTTCCATCTCCCATACAATCTTCAGTTTATACCATGAATACTCGAATACTCTTTTGTAATCCCTGTATTTCTTCTCCCTGAGTTTTTTTATCTTCTCGATTAGAAATATGAAGAATAAAAAAAGGATTTCATATAGTCTTTCAAGAATAATTTAAATAATTTTTATAAGTTGAAATAATCGACATCAGAATATGAGTTTTGACAACGATTCGTAAAATCTATTTATCGTTTTAAACAATATCTATTTCAATATTTCGTTTATAATGTAATTTCAAGTTTTAAAGCAAACGCGAAAATGTATTAACTTATTATTCATTTGTTTTTATTTATTAATATTTGTTTTTTAGTTAAAATTTTTTAAATTAGATTTCCAAGAAAGAGAGAGAGAAAGAGAGAGAGAGAGAGATCTATGGAAATAATTTGTTTACATTATAAATTGGAGTAATTCTCAATGAAAAAAGTTAAAGAGGAAAAATTACTGTGTGATGGTTAAAAAAAATATTAAATCTTCTTCTTTCTCAATGCTTGACATTAAATAATTACATAAAAATTCGAAGTATTAAAGGAATTATCGTGGAATTGCATGAGGTCATTTTTACATATACTAAAGTTTAGATGAATTTTCTTCAAAAGTACATTTTTTCTAATTGAATGTACACACATTTCAATGAATTTTTATCCGATTGACTTGAAATTTATACAGATCATTTTAAACAAAATTATCTTGAATTGCATATACGATATTTTTCGATTAAAACATTATGGTCAGATATTTCAGATAGCTCAAGGATCTAACTGACTTTTTTTGGAGAAAAAACTTAATTTGTTAAAATTCTCAAAAATACTATAATAAATACATTACATCTCATAAAAAGAAATATTTTATCCTGATGAAATTTACAATGATAAAAAATGTGTATCGATCTGATCAAAAAATATTGATAAATATAGCTTTCTTTTTTATACCGTCAGAATAATTTTTCTCCTACAATGAAAATCATGAGAGAGAGAGAGAGAGAGAGAGAGAGAGAGAAAGAGAGAGAGAGAGAGAGAGAGAGAAAGAGAGAGAGAGAGAGAGAGAGAGAGAGAGAGAGACAACAAAAATTAATAAATATTGTCTCGAAAACTAATCATTTCAGATATATACGATATTATTAGCTAATTTATGAATAAATTGACGATTCATTCATAGTACTGCGATTTTCATGTTTTAAACCAATGATCATTATTATTACTTAAAAAAAAAAAAAAAAAAAAAAAAAAAAAAAAAAAAAAAAATAGAAGAAAAAAATTCGGACAATGTATAATTTCAAAAGATCATAAAAGATCACATGACCGTACGATTTGCGGCTTGAAAAATATACACACGTACGTTTTCTCTTATGAATGTCATTTAAATGACTCCTTTCATCCTCAGTGAAAGCATAAGCGTTAACGCTTAACGCATACAGGAAGTACAATACGATGTATGTATAAGAACATTAACGCCGTTGATAGAAAGTCCTCTCCCAACTCTGACTCCGGGTAATTACTATCAAAGATCAAGAATTCATCGTAATAAACGTTCGTACGTGCAGCGTGGTCGTGAGGGGTCTATGGCTATGATCGGGAGAGAACTATTATTAGAAAGATGAACGTTCGACAAATACCGTTAGAGAAGGTAATTTCATAAAAGAGAAAGAGAGATAAAGGAACGATTAAGGCGGGCCATTAAAACTACTTAGAATAAGTATGTAAAGATTATAGATACATATATCTACTTATGTATATAATACTCTTACATATGTAACTATAAGTGTAAATAGCCACACCTATTTTCTTTCATAGATATCTCTTATATTTCGAATCATGATTTCGTTCGATCAATATTTCAATGAGTTTCTTGTTAAATTATCAAGACACCATTACCATTAGATTTGTTGAGTTATCGTTTAACGGATGTATTTTCTCGTAAAAGCATTTCTCTTGAACGTAAAAAATAAATAAATAAAAAAGGAAAAAAAAGAAAGGGAAAGATGGAAAAAAATTGCGTATTTTTTTTTCTCCCTTGCGATTATAATGGAAAGGAAGAATAAAGTGTCTACTCACTTGACTCTGGCCGACACGATAGGAGGCAGGATCAATGTCAACGGTTAGAAGCATGTCTTCGACCGCACGACGTTCATCGGCAACAGGACTACCAGGTCGGGCGTTCACATCGCTGGATAATAAAGCAAATCGACGTCTAAATTCACCTAAGGCCATGTACTTTGGAAAACCGACCTTATGTAAACGCACTGCGTCTATTATCTGACTTCCGCGAATCTGAAACACGTGTATTCACGTAAGTAAAGCATTGAATTCTGCATTATATGCAGTTTACGTTCGTATATATATATATATATATATATATATATATATATATATATATATATATATATATATGTGTGTTTGCGGTTAATCGAAGTTTCGTCAAAATAATTTCTATCTCCTAAATCTGATAGGATAGATTTCGACGAAAATTATACGTAAACTTTATTTCAATGAATTATTATTTATGTTATATAGAATTTTAGAAATATCTTTTAAATATAGCAATTAAGTATTGTCTTTTTTGCTTTACCTGTGATCTTAAAAGAGGCACGTTTATAACACTGTCTTCATTCTGATTAGATTTCACTGACAGCAAACTCTTGTTATCAGTACAACCGGCATTATGTTGCGGTAGAAGACAGTGGATGAATTTTAGACGAGTTCGACGTAGAGTCTCGATGAGGCCGTCCTAAAAGAAATTGAAACTTTCAATTCAATTCGTAAAACACTTTCTTCGCGAATAAACGCAATACGCGTATGAAGGTACTACGACTTTGTTATCATACTAGAAATGATAAAAAGAAAAAAGGAAACAAGAACTCACGAAAAAATGCACCAGAAACATTGAACGATACCAAATTAAAATAATGCATATTTCGTAATACATTGTTAAATAACAATGATCTACTTCTTACGAATGATCATTCCTTTATAATGGGATAAATACATCTGGTTTTATAATGACGCGATATAACGTCGATCTTTGACACCGAGAGAAAAATTTTATCGAACAGATTATAACTATAACTAGTACATGAGGACAAACTAACAAACTAACAATATGCCCGAGGAATAAGATAATTTATTTATCATTCGAATTTATGAGAAATTTTCTTTCTTTTCTTGTTTTTTTTGTCGTTGTTTCTTTTTCACGAATACAAAAAATAAATATACTCACAACTGTAAATTTTACTTGCAAACAAACATTTTTCCTTTTAACTGCCGTAAATGTTCTTCGGATACTCGAGGCTCTTCTCAAGGATTGTGATCCCTCTAAACCAGGCATCGAACCGCACAAAGCACCAGATACACCGGCACCTCGTGCACTTACGAATAGTATACTAACGTCTTCTCTATAAAAAAAAAAAAAAAAAAAAAAAAAGAAAAAAAAGGAAAAAAAAAAATAAGAAAAAGCAAAAAGAAGAATAAGAATAATAAGATTTTAGAGCAAAAATGACGAATTTTCGTGATAAAAAAGTATTATATGATTATTCGTACTGATTCTAAAGTATACCTCGAACTCTCTTGAAGAATCGTAATTGCGCTCTTTGACACAGAATTTTCTCGTGTAGCCTTCAACCAACCAGTTGCGGTGTACAAAACGGGATTAGTACCTAACAGATGTTGAAGTACGAATTGATTGTTGCCTGGTGCCTTTCTCAAAAGCATTTGATGATCTGTGGGAAAAAGGGAAAAAAAAAAGAACAAAAAAATAAAAAAATCCATAAACGACATTAAATAATAATTTATCTACATTAAATAGATGACAGAATCTGTCAAAACATTTTTTAAATAAATCTTTTTACCTCTGTCCCCGTAATAAGAGAACAGTCGATCCAAGAAAGTTTCATCGCTACCACCAGGACAAACGGTTTCCTCATCCAACAACCAAAGTAAACCTTTTCGTTCCATTTGTCTGCTACCACTTAAATCACTTTGACTAGTACGTAACATTGTAGCACTCTGAGAACTACCCCTGTCTAAGAGAGAGACCAAACCTTGAGGGGATCCAACCCCATCTTCGTCATAATCATCCTCGTAATCAACATCGATACCTTCCTGAACGTATCTATCTTTCGGAGCTACCAAAGTCGTATGATGAAAAAGTAATTGTAAACGTTCTTGAAGATAATTGTGACATAGATCCTCAAAGCATGCTCCGGTTTGTCTTCCGCACGAAGCAGGATTTTGAAAACCAGGCGAATCGCATAACAAAAGTGAGGATACAGTATGCACCGATGACGATATAGATCTGTGAATACAAAACAAAACAAAGAAAAAAAATTTAATTTATCAATAATCGAAAATATTAATTTATAATAATATTATCTAACAATGAGTCTTAATTGTTCAAGTATACTCGATATTTTCAAACAATCAATAGTAAAACGTTTCTCTTTGAGTTCATTCAAAATAAAATGAAAATTAAAATAAAACTCACTTGTTAATGAGTGCCGCAACGCAATGAAAAACTTCCGAGTAAAGACCGATAAGGAGACCCTCAAGAGCGTCAATACCGGTGACATCTTTGCTTTGCTCGGTTGGACTGGGTGTTCTTAAGGCTGGCCTTGGGGTGTTTGGCGTACCAGCACCGCCTCCGTTTGATGAAAAGACTATCCTACTTAATTCCTCCACTGACGTGCCCAATAAATTAGCTGCCTTTTCAGCACACTCCACTCTAGCGAATTGCCAACGGCTCTGCGACGTTGTACCAGCTTTAACCGCACTGGCACAACTTAAATGATAAATCCCAGCTAGTACTAGCCAAATGACCTTCTCATCGGTCTCAGAGACTCCTAAAATCCTAAAGGCAGCGACGATACGATTGAACTCCACCATGGCACGTTGCTTATCCTCGTGCTTTTGTAATGGCGTAACGAATTGATTGTTCTCAGCGACTAGATTCGTCAAATGAAGTTCCTTTCTCAGGGCACCTTCTGCGCCAGCTAATAGACGATAAATAGCATGAAACGTTGGATCGCCGTTTGCTCTTCTACCTATTCTCGATTTTTCCAATAGCAGTACCTAAATGTAATCATTAGTTAAAACACATATCTCATTGTAGGATAAATTATACGATGGGATTTATTTTTAAGCTAATCTATATATTTATTATCCCTTATAGATATACAGATATAGATATTTATTATCCCTAACAGATATAAAGCAATAAATAAATAAATAAATAAATACAAGAAATAATTAAATTAATCTTACTTGAAGCGATGCCGAAGCGATTTGTCCAGACTGATCGAAGTCCAGGCTAAACAGTTGCGTAAAACGTGTTGCGTTCGAATTCATATGGGTCCGACTATTTCCAAAGGCTTCGAGCACGGTGAACAAAGCATTCAACTTCTCTATGGTTAATATCTGAAGGAAGGAGAAAAAGAGAGAAAGAAAGAAAGAAAGAAAGAAAGAAAGAAAGAGAGAGAGAGATAGATAGAGAGAGAAAGAGACAAAAAATTATGAAAAAGTGATGTAGAGATTTAATATTAAAAAAAAAAAAAAAAAAATATTCGAGGAATGCTCATAATCCAAGCATTCACACCTACCTTATTCACAGTCCCTGCAGCTAGCACGAGGTAATGCAGCGCGTGCTTGAAATTCGTAGTTTTTCCGGCGCCGCTACGACCAAGAAAGACGAGAGAGTGATCTCTCCGAGTTGCCAACATCCCTCTATACGCCGACTGTGCCATAGCGTAAATGTGAGGTGGCATATCTTCGCTTTTGCAACCTCGGAACATATGAGCGACCTAAAAACGGATCAAAGGGTCAGTTTGACATATTACTTCTACTCTGAGATTAGAGTGGAACTAAAAATAAGCGAATATAAAAAAGTTCGAGTGGTAGATTTACAAAGATATGACGAAATATAAAATTATTGAATAAGAATATAATATTTGTTTATTATAATATAAAATATTATAATATAAAAAAAAAAAAGTAAAAAAGAAGATAAATATATAGACAAGATCGAACACACGTAATATTTCTTCTTGACATTAATTACATTTAATAAAAAGTTCGGAACGAAGATCTTCAAGTAAATGAAAAAGATGAATGAATTTACTATTAACAATGAAGTTGTTAGTAGTAAAATATATGATCTTAGATTTAATGCCAGATCATACGTGCGACGATTAAATGATTAATAGGAGGAATAAATCATGATTTAATTATGATAAAAGAAGATATAATTATGATTTATTGTTAATAAATTGATGTACCTTCTCCGAATATATTGCCAATGGGGCCACCGGATTTATGATAAGCATACTGTCACCGGCATACGTGTGAATCAAATTACTAGCATAGCGTTGTCTCAGTATATGTAGAACAGAGGACTCATTGAGGAATCGCAATTGAGATAATTCCTCGGCTTTATCAAATTGCGGAGGATTAGCCTGTCAAATAATAAATATAGACGTTATATTTTCTTTTCATTTAAAACGACTTTTATATATATATATATATATATATATATATATTTTAAATCATTTAATTTTACCATTATATTTAAAATCATTTAATTTTTATTGATTACTTTATCGAAGTTTATCGAAGATATATGATTATTATTAGAAATTTTTATGATCATACCTTCTCGACATCTTCCTCATCAACGAGAAGTTCCTCACCGGAGGTCGTCAAACAAATTCGTAACTTTCCCGTATCCGGATCCGCTGGTCCACAACGCATGGCCGGTGTAAAACCTGCCCGATGTAATAACCAGATCCTCTCGGAAGTTAGCCATGCTTGTTCTTGCGCAAGGTGCTCCTCCGATCGCGCCTACACGATATGTCAAAAAAGAAAAAAAAAAGACATGTCAGGTATTATTAATTTAAACATATTATTAGTTATTAATTAAGATACTCCTGATATTATTAGCTAATATTATGAATTGGCTAATAAACTTTTCATTAATATCTTTATTCAATTATTATATTAATTATATAATTCATCTATCAGTACCTTATTATATCATATTACTATAATATCACATTATTTGATGATAGTATATTATATAATATATTATATTGATTAACTGATTACATCGTTAATGAATATAATATCGATCTTTATTATATTATATAATAGTTTAGTATCGATGTAATATACATTGGCTAATTATTTAAAAAATATATTAATATAACGTATTTATTTTTTTTATTTATTAGATATAATGTCAGAAATAATTTTCTCTCTTTATTTGTTTGAAAACACTTCTCTTATCAATTGTAAATTCATCGATAAGGAATTGAAGGATTCAATATAAGAGAATGTGCTATAAAATCTTGGTAAAAACAAAGGAAAAAAAAAAAAAAAAAAAGAAAAAAAAACAATTTTTATTAATTCTTCTATAATAAAAAAAGAAAAAAAAAATACCACTTTCAATAGCACAATTTTCTATTGAAACATTAGTCTTTATAAAATTCTTAATAATCTAACAATATTATTGTTGTGGCTACTCCTTTATATTATTGTAATATTATTGTATACTCCTCAATTTTAAAGATATTATATGAAATTCTCGATTCAGCAATTAAAAGTATTAACAACTTTGATCGTTCAAATATGTTCGAATCTCGAGGGATTGGCACTCATTTAAAACATTTCTCTTAGTTTTTCAATGTGCGCTGTTTTTCTACCAAACACCCACCGATTGACCTCTCGAGGACACATTACACCCACACACATTGATCTGTTAGAATCGAGGTATCGCCGTCGTCCTCGAGTATCGAGACAGGATCTCGAAGAAGTACTACGAGCTTCAAAACTTTCATTATGATATTACTTCTTATTATGTGTTCAGACTACTTTTTTGTTTGTATATGTGTAACGTGTTTACACATACTGTATATTCTATTTACAACACAAATATATAATGTTTATTATGTACATAAAGCTTTTACGTACGTAACGTATATATACAAGAATGCTTACGCGTGAACGTAATGTACGACGTTAAAACGACGGGCATACTTGCTTTGAAAATCGTTTAACGACGCTAATAGCCGATAAGTGCTTGGTCGTTATCAATGACGAGATTCCTTTAGCATGATCGCTAACGAACGATACGAGATCTATAAACCTCGAATGTGCATGTTTTAAACGGCTAAAGAATTCAAATTACTTTGGAAAATGAGCCTGCTATCCTTCTACGACTTGTTTTTCATAAATTTTTCTATCGAAACCGTTCTTTCTGTCAATGTTTTTAACACGGAATAAGATAACGTTGGAATATTTAATAGCCCTCACGTTCGCAGATCGAAATGATTCGACTCACTTACTTTGATTACGTTCTATAGGTTTCATTTTAATCGGATCAGCGAAAGCAAAAGGTGTTTTTATGTGATAATTATGATCCACATGAAATATACGAACGTCATTATCAATTTGATAGTAATGTTGATAATAGTGCGATAAGATTCTATTCTTATATTATATTTGATTAAAAAAAAAAGTTACAGCAATATCAGAAAAAATTTGAAAGATGAATCGTATCCGAACATTTAACGTTATGATATCATTCTTTTCGATATAAAAAATCGAGAAACGATATGGTATATAAATGAGGGAGAAGAAAAAAAAAATTGCTTACTTATATTACTTCAATACAATGATATGAAATTATTCATTATTGTGTTTCCATCCATTCGATACGATAAATCTCGATTTATTTCAAATTTGTCAATATTTTGTTTTCTTTCTTTAAATATGTACATATATATTCGATAGACCGTTTCTACGATACACCCCGTGTTAGTGCAGCTGCGAGTACTCGCGTATCGATTTCCGCATCGAGCTGTGGCCGTGCCGCGAAACGTTTCGAAGGAACGGATGCGGTGACTAGTTCAGTTCACGTTCAACCTGGTAAGGAACGACGTATCGCGAATTTCCTGGTAATATATTAGCATGAATCACAGGCCAAACCTTAAAGGACAATCAACTAATCCATAACAACGAAAAGTTACCAACAAGTTACGCAGAAACATAATCCGTCGTATTGTTTAGTAAACCTAACGAAAAATAAGAAACATTATAGACCTTTCTATAGTTGAGGAGTCTAAAGAGGAAAATTGCTATATTACGAGACCGTCTGTCGTTGGCCTTTTGCTCGACCGTTTCACGAGGAACATGCTAACATAATCCACAACACAGAGTCACAGTTCTCTTCGCGTCTTTTCTATCCTTCTCCATCTCTAATCATAGATATATTTCCCTCGCCCCCTCCCCCCTCCCCCTTGAAACATACATATTTATTACATACATGGCTTTTAGTTACTAAAGGAAAATGTTAGATCTTTCAGACTCATCGAGGCTGCTGAATAGTCGTGTGAAACATTCTGTGTTCAAATAGATTTGAAAAGAAAAATAATAAATGTGTTTGTGTTAATCCATTCAAGAAAGTTCATTTTATCCATGCACGAAACATCATTAAGATATTTTGTAAATTCGTTGAAACCAAAGCAATGAAATAATCATTGTTTGATCGTAATAATCATAAAATATTTTTAATCGAAATTTCTAGGGAGGGGGTGGGTGGTTGGGTTGGGGTAGAGGAAGGGGAGTCCTACCTCGACGTTTAGCGGCGTCATTCTGTTCTGAAGAAGCACCTCAAGTCGTTTCAAACAATCTACCGTTTCTCCACGTTCTTCCGATCCTTTTTTACCATTCTCCTTCCTATATTCTCTACGTCCTCCACGAGCCATTTTCTTGGCCAGAGCCATCTCCAAAAGTTCCTCCCACTCGACTACGTCATAGATCGGTTTGGTAGGCCTTTGAACAACGCTACCGCGGTTCCTTTTAAGAACCTTCTTAGACAAATGATTGATCCGATTTTTAGCAGTCATGTTAGAGCCACTTCTTAACGCAAAGATCTCATTACCATTTGGTAATTTTTGCTCGATCTCAGCTGTAATCCTTCTCCATTTTCTTTCTTTAGGCATCTCAATGATATTACTATCGTCCCAACCCTCCTCCATCCTTCTGATCTTATCATCGACCAAACCACCCCTCAAAGTATCAGCCCAACTCTCTCTTTTTTTCTTCGACGAATTCCCTATCATGTTTCTAGACATGCAAGAGGAATGGGTGCTGCTAGATTGAGAATATGTCCTAGTCTTTGGTATTATTTTCGTAGAATTTTTTGTCAAATTTGATATTCGATTTTGACCAACTTCGAGGCTATTCATGCTGTCACTGTCGCTACAATCCCAAGAGCTCGTACTGTTTCTACTGTGTTTTTGTGGAAAACCACCGTTCTTGGGATTGGCCGTTAGCTCTTCCCTGACCTTGTTCGTTCTCTCCATTACTTTTTCAGGATGAGCAAGGATCACCTGACGATTATTGGCCTGTTTAGCGATACCACTCGCATGAGCTTTTCCACGACACGATCTATGCAAGACATAATGTGCCCTCAAAGGCGAGTCGTCTTTATCGATCTCGTCCTCGTTCCTACGCGGCATCTTGAGATTTTCTGGTGATTATTGGGCTAAGTACCTTGTGGCAACCACACACATCCGCTTTCTCTTCTAATCGTACAATATCATCTTATCGAGCTTAGCGGAAAAACTAACTGGTTTACCGGTTCTCTTGATCCGCCCGTTGATCGACGATTCTCATGTTTCTTTTTTTTATCCTATCAGGATTCTGGCCGGTCTTTTTGGATTCGTTCTACTTCGATAAATCGATTACGTCTTTTCACCGATCATCGAGATCCGATTTCTTGTTATTGGTCCTATACGTCGAACATTTCGTTTTGATCAAACTCCTTGTATCTTTTCTTTCGTTAGATTACTTCTAGTTCTGATTCTTCTACGTTCTTTCGATTTCATTATTTCTTTTTGATAAATTATATCACGTAATAATATTTTCATGTCGTTTTGTTAGAAACATCACGACCCTTTCTGTGCCTATTGACGTGAGATGATTTTTAAACGGGACAACGTATGTATGTATGTATGTATGTATGTACGTATATGATTTACCTCAAGGAAAAGCAATCCAAAGATCGTTATGAACTATTCTCATGGACAAACACGATGAGAAGATAATAGGAGCCTAACGAGATGATTTCCATGACGCATTTAACCACAACGCTTTCCCGACTAAATTGCTTTACGATAGATCAGGGAAGATGTTTGTCTAAGGAGAACATAAAAATGTTCTGCCGTCGATAGGATTTTCTCAATAAACAAGGAAATGTTGTTTCGAGGAGCCAGTTAATTTCTCCCTTTTCCAGTTTATTTTCTCTTATAATGTTAAAACACTTTCATGTCGAAGAATACACTGTTATCCTTTTCAATTCATGTGTCAAGGGATATACATTTGTGTTGAAGAATAAATTGTCATATTTCTTAAATTTCTGACAAACACCCAAATAATAAAATTAAAATAAACGGATCAAATTAGATTACACTAAGTCCAATTTTTATTACAAAAAATGATTTTTATCTTTTCCTTTTTTTCTCATTTGAAATCTTATATTGAATGAATCTAACAATCGAGGTATCCAACAATTGTTTCTTTTTATTTAATATTTTTTTTTCTCTCTTTCATTTACAATGAACGAACAAGATTTTCTTCCTATTCTTCCTGAAGGATCCTTTTTCAGGCACGAATCTCACGATATCGCTCTAACTTGCCACTCTCTCGCTAACTTCCTCTCGGGGAACTACTCGCGTACCGTGAGTCCCTCGAGTCTCGACTGAAGTAACGCGATCTCGCGGTAAGAAGAGTAGAGAGCTGGAGAGAAGGAGAAAAAGAAAGAGAGAGTAAGAAAGACAGAGAGAAAGAGAGAGAGGGATAGAAAGAGAGAAAGAGGCGTGTGCCAGCAATGACTGGAGCTCTCCTTCTCTTCTCTTCGACTCTTCGGACTCGATAAGGAACTCTTTCTTCTCTCCCTCCACATCCTTGCTCTTTAACTAACTCTCTATCTCTCTTATATTCATGTGAAAACAAGCTCATGTCCTCTTTGTTCCACCGTTTAAAGCAATGTCTCCTCTCTCTCTCTCTCTCTCTCTCTCTCTCTCTCTCTCTCTCTCTCTCTCTTGCGTTACTCTTCTTTCTCCCACCATTCTTTTTTGTCACTGATCATATAGTCACATTTTAAGTGTCATTTTGATTCTAACAATTAGGTATTTACATTATCGGTATAAAAAAGAAAAAGAAAGGAAAGAAACAATAAGAAATTTGAAAAATTAATGCTTAATGCATTTGAATTATAGATTTTTGTTACTTAATTCGTACAAATAATATTATGTCTTTTATTGATATTAATAAGAAAAGACAGAAATGAAAGGAATAATGATAATACATTTAAATAAATAAATAAATTTGTCATACACATTTCGTTTTAATATAGTAATATTATTTATCATAATATCATATAGTGAGGTTTTTTTCTTTTTCTTTTGTATAATATTAATATATGCTAATGGTATTATATGTGCGTTATTTAATATTAATATTAATAATAATAAGATAAAAAAGAATAATAATATATTAAATTTATCATATACATATATTGTCAAGAACATTACATTTACTTTTTTTTTTTTTACTTTACTTTAGCCATTGTCGTTCATGGTTTAACATTAATAATGACTTAAGGCTGTGATTATGATTTTTGTACTCTTTAATGATTTTACGTATATAATTATTTCATATAATTATTTAATAAATATTAATAAGTAATTAATGTTAATATATAATAATATACAATATATATTAATATTAATATATAATAATATACAATATATATTAATATTAATATATATATATATATACATATACATATACATATATATATATATATATATATATATACATATTTTATTTCGTGAAAGAGTTTGAGTATATTAAATTTATGAAAAAAAGGGTATAAATATAATCTTTATGAAGAAAATGGTATAATCAATGCCTGGGACGAATATTTGTTAGTTTGAAAAATGAATTATTAGTATCATTTATTTCAAATATATGTAGACAGGTATATATGTAGACATAAAATTCGAACGTGATCCTAAATCATAATCATTTCACGGATAAAAGCGTTCAATTTAAATTCTCTCGTAAAACGTCCGATATAATATTATTCCCCGATTAAAACGGCCGATGCTCGACAAGAAGAGGTCGTGATACTCCACCCATGTAAAACCGAACACGAGTACGGAGCATACGCGAGAGTGATTTCCGAGAACCACTTCACTCGGCTGTTTGCGTTTACAGACTCCTTGTCGTATCTATCGTTTATTGATTTTGTAAAAAAAAAGAAAAAAAAAAAAAAAAGAAAAAGAAAAAAAATTTTTTGAGGTTCGACGAACTAACGTTTGTTTACTAATCAAGCAATCGAAAGAAAAAAAAAAAAAAAAAAAAAAATGAAAAAGAAAAATCGATAAAATTTTTAATCGTGAATCTTTCGAACGAGATATAAAGTATTATGAAAACAATATGCCCCGTAATTTTGTATTTTTTTTTTAATAACTTACATTGCTCGATATTGAATTAAATTTCATACGTTCGAATTCAAAACGAATTATAAATTTATCTCACTCGATCGTTTCGTTCGGATCGTTCTATTTTAATTCTATGAAATTAGATTTTTGAATTGATCGTAAAAAAATTTTTTGGAAAAAAAAAACAAATTTGTCCGATTGTTCGTATCTACGATTATAGATTTTGAAATGTATCGTTGAAAAATATATTTCTGATGAAAGGAAAAGTACTCGTATCGAAACAGTGATTAACTTGACGAATCGTATAATGCATAGGGAATATAAATCGATCTATCGGAGAATTTATCGTTGGATTGATAGACTCTCGTAACATATCAAAGAGGAAGATTTCGGTGAGGATGAGGATTCAAAGGCATGTCACGTGCGATACATTGCAGCAGACATCGTGCCGTATCCGCGTGCACTGCACGTGCTATGAGCAATGCGTGCGTGAAGATTCAAGAGACTATTTTAAGAAACTCCTAACGCACCGGATTGCATCCCGCGAAGTAAAACCAGTGGAGCCTTATTCGTCTCGAAATGGAACGGAAACTGACTTGGGACCAACGAAAATTAACTAAAAGAAAAATAGAAATAAATAAATTCGCGATTGAAAATAAATTGAAAAGATTGCATTCATTCGATCCAATTACAATGAATAAGTTAAGTAATAATTTTACACAGAATAATTCGTGCATTTCGAATCATTGAATTTATCGATGATTTATTTTATTTTTTATGGCTTTCTCTTTTTTTCCTGTACTTTTCTATTATACATATATATGTAAATTTATTATTAGACATTATATATACTATATATATATATATATATATATATATATATATATATATATATGTAAGAGTAATAAATAATAATTTATTGTTAACTTTCGCTCCGCTTTCTAACCCATGCACAGCTACTATTACCGCTATTATCACAATAATTATATATACTATTTACTATTACTATATTTACTATTACTTATTATTATTATTATTATTATTATTATTATTATTATTATTGGTGTTAATATTGTTGTTGTTAATGATAATGTTGTTATTAAATATACATTGTTATTCGAATAAGCTTAAAACTTATCTCTACTTTTCAACGACCACGCCCTATCCCTTTTCAGACGCAACCCTTTATTCAGACTTCTTCTACTATCTTTTTCTAGAGATCGTCGACAGGCGCATTAAAACTATCGAACTAACAAAACAAAATGTACAATGAACCAATGCATACAGAAAACGTCATAAATTGCATTTAATTCTTTAACAAAATTCAAAGAAAGCTTCGTAAAATCTATAAAGAGAATAATGTAGAACAAGATATTGTGTATAAAAAAAAAAAAAAAACAAAAACAAAAAAAAACAAATAATTAAATAAAACTAAATATCCTAAGTAACATAATTTCAATTGAAAATTTAAGATTATCTGAATTATACCTCATAATATTTTTCAGTAGGACGCAAATATTATTTTTAAAGCATTATTGTTCAAAGAGATTTATTTACAGCAAGAATAATACACGTCACGGCCCACGAGACGACGTATCGTGAGAATCAAAACGATACTTGCTAACGTGAAGTTGAATTATCTTGACAAACGATGACGCACTCGTCATTGTTCGACAAGCGGAACGCTTATTCAAAGTACAGGGGTGTAAAACGACGAAGATCGATAAGACGTAGGCGTATTGCTACACGACAATTTCTCCATCGTTACGCGCTACATCGAAATCAATGCGAGTCTCGTGGGACGTTCGATGACGAATTAAAGATCGCTAAATATCGATCATCATTATGACGTTTTTATAACAAAAGAAAAAAAACCAAAAAAAAAACCAAAAAAAAAACAAAAAAAATCGATAGAACGTGTTGGTTGATTAATTAAAAAAAATTTTCTAACTTTTCCATTAAAATTTTTTCCTGCACGAGGCTTCATTTCCGTATAAATTGATGTTGAAAATTTCTCCTATGCGTTTCGTTCATTACTCCGTAAAACTAGTTAGCAGCAATAGCAACAATAAGAACAACAACAAATTATTATTATTCAGTTTATATAATTTTTATCAAAAAAATTATTTTAATTTCATTTTTTATCCTTTACTAACTAACGTAATTAATCTGAATTGCGATACGAATACTACAATGATATTTATTAAGACGTAGGCATAAGATCTTGTTTAAACGTACGCGTGTATTCAACGAACAATTATTGCATATAACATATGCAATAATATAAATATAACAATGCATGTGATATAAATATAAATGTTTTATATTTTATGCAGTTAAATATATGCATAGAAATAAAATAAAATATATTAATAAAAAATATTAAAAAAGAAAACATATATATATATATATATATATATAACACATTGCAGAGATATAAATTGTTATAGGTATTAGATTTTAAAACTATAATCTAGATACATTAGACAATAAGATATCGATCGTATGATAGAAGAAAATAGATATAACAAAGTTAATAAACCAGAAAACGTGTCACCTTTGGCTAAAGGTAGAGAAGAAGGTGTATAACACAGCTGGGATTAAAAAGCGTAGGCGAAACGGCTGGATTTCTCGTCGGTTACCGGTACATACATACATACATACATACATACATACATACATACATACATACATACATACATACATACATACATACATACATACATACATACATACATACATACATACATACATACATGCATACATACATACATACATACATACATACATACATACATACATACATACATACATACATACATACATACATACATACATACATACATACATACATACATACATACATACATACATACACACATACATACATACATACATACAAACATAAATACATACATATATACATACATGGATGCATACATATATAATATATACATATATGCGGTGAATGCGCCGAGCCAAGTACGACTCGACAGCAAGAGCAAAAGAAAGAGAGAAACAATCGGTTTTCATTAACCGTTACTTTCTACTATAATTCTGTATGCCCTGATATTTCATCCTCCCATACAATCTAGACGCATTCGGGTGAATAAATCCTTTCTGTGTCGTGGGTGCGAAACATTTGATTTAAAGGTACGACATACCTTTCACTGTGCAAAAGAACTCGACGATCAACGAATACCGTTGAATGCGATATTATTTTTATATTTCATATAGACGATTACTATAGGATCGTTTCATGTGATTATAATTATTATCATGATTTATTTATTTTAAATTATTTATAGTTACGTAAAAAGTGAACAAGAAAGTGAACAAATGCGTAAGATATGTCTAATAATAGTTAAACAATTATTTGATATTTTTGGAAAGAGATAACACCGTGACTCGGTATCGCTTATTTGACGACTTTTCCAAATAAGATTAACGATTACTAACGTCTGCGATTATCAATATTTACAACCCCGTATCATTCATGTTACATCCAACGAAACGCATTTCGTAGTATCTAAGAAAAATGAGGCAACGTATAAGAAAAAATAAAAAAAAAAAAAAATGTATTTTTGTCAAGCATTGTAATATAATACAATATTTTTTTTTTAAAAGAGAAATAAACCGAAAAATTATGAAAATAATGTATACCGTTTTTTTTCCTTTCATTGATAATAAATAATTATAAAATATCTCATGAATAGAATTATTGCGATGCAATGCAAAACAGACGATGACAAATTTTGTTAATAATTAATAATAAATAATTCAGAGAGGACGGAATTTTAATTAATTAAAAATGACTCGATGCTCTTTTTTTTTGGACAAACAGACGTCTTTATGAATTAAAATTAAAACAAAAAAAAAAAAGAAGAAAAAAAGAAAAAAAGAAAAAAAGAAAAAAGAAATTATCGTTAATCAACAAATTAACTTAACAAAAATATTAATTTAATCGCAGATCCTACCACATAGTTAATTTCTGAAAGTTTGAAAAGTACAAATCTAACTTGGGAATAATAAATCACTCGTAAGATCACAACCAGATATAGTCCAACGTATGTAAGTTTGGGAATGCACAGATATCTACATATAACTTATTACAAGTATATACATATATATATATATATATATATATATATATATATACGTACATATATACAACTATACTTTACCAAGCGAGGACCAAAAATAATTCTTTTCGAAGACGCCTTCGTGAAGCCGGAGAAAACGACGAAGGAAGGTCGGTCGAGGCCGTTCGAGGGAAGAAAGAAAGGAAGAACAAGAGACGTGTTACTCACTACGTAAGAGGAATGGCAAAAACGACCTTGTGTCGTGTAAAAAAGATGGAGCTGTTCTCGGAGAAACGAATAGAAATACCTACTCGAGAGAAAGAGAGAAGGAAAGATAGACAGACAGACAGACAGACAGACAGACAGACAGAGAGAGAGAGAGAGAGAGCCTGAGAAATACACACGTTTTATTATCACACGTTTCTTTATTTTTCTCTTTATTAGATGATCCTAACAGCCAATCTAAAATCTCTGCTTCTAATCCGTGAACAGACATTTTAGCGTATATATCGACCTGATTTCTTCATCGTCATGATTAAAATCGTCAACAGTCTCTACAATGACTTTCATTTTGAACTAATTGAGGTCAGTTTGAACTCGGAAGACGATCAAGCTGATAAACGTTTCTGCTCGTTTACTTTATCGTTGAACGATTTTTCCATTTGAGGAATTTACAAAAAAAAAAAAAAAAGAAAAAAAAAAAGAAAAAAAAAGAAAAAAAAATAAAAATAAAAAGAAGGAAGGAAGGAAAGAGAGAGAGAGAGAGAGAGAGAGAGAAACAAGGAAGAGAAAAAACACGAGCGTGTTTCTCGTAGGTCAATTAAATTCGTTCGAAGTTTAATGGCGTGATCAGAAAAGGGCCTAATCGGAGTGATTGAAAAATAATCTCCGAACTCTGATGGCGAATATCGAGTATCGTTTTGCGGGAAAAAGGATAACAACGATGACTCACATGAGTGCAAGCAGAGACCGGATTGACTGGTACGACTGTAACAGTGACTGTAACATATGCCAAATCCGTAACGCTGCTGCACTTTATAACTACTATACCTGGCACGTGTCTCAACCTTTCGATCAATCCCTTTTCCAGGTTAACAATTATTGATCCGATGATCATAGAAGAAAAAAAGAAAAGAAAAAAGGAAAAAAAAAGAAATATTATCAACCAATTGTATAACAATAAGATAATTAAGTCAATGATACAAATATTTGATATGATAAGAATATGTCGATAAAAAAAAAAACCCCAAGAATATTTTTATTTATTTCTTGATATACTACTATCTTAAATTAACACGATTCAACGCATACAATTACGAAGTTCGAATTTTCTTCCAATTTGGATCTATTGATAATTGATGAAACAATTATCTTTTAGGAATCAATGATAACGATAATGGTTTAAACAAAAAACAAGAAAATTCTTAGAATTTTTCCTAATAGGATATGTAAAAGCTAGAAACGAAAGCCACATTAGCAAGTAAAGTCCGTTCAATGATGTTTTCTCGTAAACCCACGTTTGTGTATGTATGTATGTATGTGAGTGTGTGTGTGTGTGTGTGTGTGTGCGAGAGAGAGAGAGAGAAAGGGAGGGGGGAGAGAACGCAAGGAAGTAGGTATAATGCGAAGGCGAGAACAAGAAAAGAATGTCGTAAGATGTACTATAGGCACGAAGCATTTAATTAAAATGTAACGTCTTGCAACCAGAATACTTTTTCTCCGAGTATTTGTCATGAAGACACAACGTCGAGCTTCTCTTGCGATATTCATGCGTGAATATTTTTACTTATGAAATGTGAATGTTCTCGGTTGCATAAAAGAAGAAAAAAAAAAAAAAGAAAAAAAGAACAAACGAAAGAAAAAAAAGGAAAAGAAAAAAAAAATAACGATAAGCAATGTACGTGTCATTCTTACAGATTTTATCATTTCACCATTATTAACATAATTTAATCGTTCAAACTGAAATATTATTTTATTTACAAACGATATAAATATTATTATTATCATTATTTTTTATCTATAATAATAATGCTAACGACGACGACGACGACGACGACGACGACGACGACGACGACGACGACGACGACGACGACGACGACGACGACGAGGATGATGCTTATTTTAATAAACTATTTTATTTGTAATATTTATCTGTAAATAAAATAATATTCTGCAAATTTGAATAATTTACAAATAATGTTATAACGAGTTAACAGATAATTTCAGTTGATATCAATTAATCAAAATTTTTCAGTCTCTAAGATATAACGAATAAAATCCATTAGATAAGATAAAGAGCAATTACTAAGAGTCAATTATCCATTCAGGTTAATTCCACTCGTATAGTGTATCCACTAAACGTTAATCTCTTTTTGCTAGCAATAGTTTTTTTTTCTTTTTTTTTTCATTCATCATCTATTGGTACTTCCTCCGAAGTAGATTATGTAGGTGATCGATTCGAACTAAGCGTGGCTCGTGACGCGTCACGATCGAGAATCTAAGAAAAACGAGCGAGACCGAGGATATAGCTCGCCGCAAGAAATCAATCCAAGTCAAATGAAACATAGCTCGAAAACATTTATATCGGTAAGACCGATCGTATCGAGTCGCGATCGTGTGTCCCTTTTAATTTTCTTTCTTTCTTTCTTTTTTTTTCTTTTTTTTTTTAATTATTTTTATAAAATCAGATTTATTCTAAATGACAATTTGCAATTAGTTCGATCGATTTTTAATACCATTAATACGAGCTAATAACAAGGTCAATTTAATAATAATAACTATTAGTTCAATCACAACAAAAGTGGATAACATTGAAATTTTCAAATTAAGAAGAAAATATTGAAAATTGGCCGATCGAATAACGTCTTAATAAAATTGATTAACTTTAAATTGGCTATGGTTATTAATTCAAAGATTTGTATAAAAAATATTCTAGAAAGAGAGAGAGTGAGAGAGACAGAAAAAAAGAAAAAGAAAAAAGAAAAGAAAAGAAAACTTTTAAGAAAACTTATATGTTAAATTATAAAATTCAAAGGAACAAACGTTGATTGTAAAATATAAACTAACATTAAAAGAATGATTGACGATGCGAGCCAAAAATTTAAAAGCTCGAATGTCGCCGCGCCGTCTCGACTATACAGTAGCAACAAGTGTCTTCGCACGGTTACCATGTAGCACTTACCACTTGTTGCCACTATTTTTACGACATCTCGACGAAGTATATAGACAGCAGGGCGGTTCTGTGAATGAGAGCTGAACGACGCATCGAATATCACCGGATACGAAATATCCATTGACATTAGAATTCGATGTTCCTAACACTTTCTTACCGTAAAGCTACAACAAAAAATTGTTAAGATTGATTTAAAATTAATTTGCAAAGATATTACGATACCGATTAAACGTCTTTATCCGAACTCTGTTCATTTTACATAATATATCTAACATAATATATTTTACATAATATATCTGATCTAAAATAATTGGCAAACATTTCTATATAAGATATATCTATTAGCTCGGCCAATAAGTAAATAATATTAGAATTTTCAATAAAAAAAAAAAATTGAAAATTGATCGATCCAATGACGTTTTAATAAAATTGATTAACTTTAAATTGGCTATGGTTATTATATCAATGATTTGTATAAAAAATATTCTAAAAAAAAAAAATAAATAAAATAAAATAAAAAAGAAACGAGAAAAGAAAATTTTAAACAAAACTTATATGATAAACGATAAAGTTCAAAGAAACAAACATTGATTAAAAAATATAAACTAACACTGGCGTATGATTGGTCATATAAAATATGATTCCCACTATTATTATAGTGAATAAAAATCAATATCAAATCGAATTATATATAATACTTTTAAGGATATATCGCAACATCAACGAATATGTGCGTTGAAAGTTATATAGGACATAACGCTTTTAAGTACACTAAAACAACTGAGAATAGTATCACACAACATGCAGTAACGTCCATCGAAAACCAGGTCACCCCGATAAGTAATAACATGCAATCGCAAAATATCAAAATGGACTAACGAAAGCCATTAATAAAAGACAACCGTGAAATGAGATGAATGATATAAGATGTTTTATGAAAAACAGATAAAAAGTCTTAAAAATTAATCGAACGACTCAACAATCACCGAAAATAGGATATGATACTCCATCAACAAACAATTGATATAGACCAAATCGAAGAACTTTCAGTTAATAAACATAAACCAGATAAATCATCTTTCATATTTATTTATGGTGTAGAATATTTAACACCTTCAAAAGGAATTAGTAGAAACGATAGAAAAAGATAACCATATCCTATAAGTATTCAATAAGTAATAAATAAATAAAATAATAAAAAAAAAAAAAAATAGATTTAACTAGCACAGAAAACTATTTATTAATTATTAACAAACTAGATAAAAAAGAAAAATTCAATTCTATACCTACAAAATGTAATAATTAAAATTTCTCGAAGTTAATAATCGCAGCCGCACATTATATCACATACGATATAAATTAAGAACGCGTTAAAACAACAAGGACGAAAAATAATATACATAGTATGTATATTTGGTGTTGATATGAAGCAACAAAAAAAAATAACAAAGAAATATACACAATATAAAACCCGTCCATTGTGAATAGTTATTAACATAAAATAGTCATAAAAAAACAGCCATAAAAAAGAGAAAAGCCATACCACAATGAATGCAATTGTCAATCGGACATTTTACAGTAACAAAACACCTACTTTGCATAAAATCTGCAAAGAAAAATATCGATTCGTTGAACAATGGACTAGGGAAAGCAAAACTTAGAAAGTTAACTACTGCAATCGTTGAGGAAAAAAAAATTATTTCATTTTCAACAAAGAATATACATATGAAATCTGCATATAAAAATATTGTGTATAAGTAATAATTCGTATAAAATTTATGGAAATATATATAGGTTTTAAGTATCGTCACTTTTAGGACAATTTAAATGGGTAATACATCACTATTAACTACGCAGTTCAAATGTCAAATGCTCAGAAAACTAAATGCATGCATCTTGCATAGTATTACGGATAACGCAAATTTATACCGATATTACGTCAGAGATTCATAAATAGTCGACTTCGAATATATAGAATAGACTTAATATTGATCGAAGTAAACTAAATTTTTTGGATTCCGTCATTCATTACAATGTAAATTACCGTGTTTGTATTTTGTTCTTTGTTTTCTCGACTTTTCAAATACGACTAAATAAAATAATGACAAATGCGTGTCAAATTTTGACGAGAACATAACGATCTTCGATATACATTAGATCTATGGTTTACGTAAAAATTAGATATCATTAGTTGTAGTTATTTGCAATAATCAATGATAAACGTCGATAATAATTTATAACCTTTTTTTATTACTTACAGACTCATTTGAGATCATTCTAGGACGCTAATGATCAATTTTGAAATGTCGACGTTTGACACTTGCCGCACGTGTACACGGCGAGGATAGATGAAAGGAAAAAGAAAAAACAAAAAAAAAAAAAAAGAAAAAAGATGGAAAGAAAACCAACAACAAAAAGAAAATATGGGAAAAGAAAAATAAATAGAAAGAAACTCGCGTAAAATAAGAGAGATACGTAGTAGATATCGTTTGGATCGACATATTGCAACAGGCATCTGCAATGCACCGGCATCGTGGCTCCAGGCAAAAGATATTTTTTCAACGCTCGATGACGAACGACATTATCGTCTGTACACAAACGACCTGCCCGTCGCAGTTTGCTTTGAGAACGTAGTATATACATAATATAATGATGCTGGAGAACGGTAACGACGTAATCACTTACACGCAACGCGTACTCCGCAATTGTAATTACATAATGCGACATTTACGTACGATGTTGCTGCATAATAAACTGCTACATTCGTGTTCAATCCACAAGGAAAGAGAAAAATAATGAACATTAGGTCTGAAACGATAATCGTAGAATATGAACATTTGCAGTTAACCGAACGAACAATAAAATGAAGGATAAACGAGGCAAAGGAAGAAAGAAAAAAAAAACCAAGAAACAAATCAACTTCTTTCTTATTCGTCCGAAGAGACCGACCGCACCCTATTAAACGATGCGTCCATTTTACACCAGCCTAGAACCTTGAACGATCTATGTTATGCCACATGGATGCCTCGGCACGCCCGACAAGAATTCATTTCTTTAATTTACTTTTGAAGGAAATTATGGTGCTTATCAAGGTAATCATATCTATATGTAAACGTTCAGACACGAACGTCATTCAAAAAATAGATAAATGCGAATTTTCGGAGATGTGACAATATGATAAGAGATTTAAAAAAAAAAGAGAGAAAAAAATAACGATTAAAGTACGTGCACAAAATATATGTAATTTGATTTGAAATAAAGAGAGATCGAAGAAAATTCGTAAAAAAAAAGATCAATCAATCTTTCTTCTATGGAATAATCTGAACATAATTTTGAATCAATAATAGCAAGTTCATTTTCATTGGAGTGACACCGAGAACGTCCACTAGAGAACGTTACCGTCACGCATAACATTACACGCATTACACGCATTCGGTACCAAAGTGTATAAGTACCGTCCTTACCGACAATCGGTAGAATAAACGATACCATTCTCTCTGGAGTTGGTATGGCACAGTATCGATATGACCCGATCATCTTGTGAACATTAACCTTCTTCTCCGATACGTCGTATGATGCACTATAATCGCTTCTACGGTTCTGACTGATCATTAGAAAACTATTTATATAATCACTACTTTAAAATAAAATGTTCTAATGCGGGAGAACGCATTTAAATTTCCCGCGTAAATTTTTTACCGACGAACGAATTTAACGAATGACAGAAATCGCCATTTTTCCTCATCTCACAATTTCGAATGTTATTATTTCACAAACGCATAAATATACAAAACCAATGAATATTTTCAAATGGAAATAAAACTAGCACAAATGTCATGAACCCAAAAATATTTCTCTATCTCTATAATCATATTTTTATTGTATTACTTGCATTCTTGCAACGATTTACTTCGTGTTCTTCTTTTTTCTTTTCTATTAGAAACGATCTTGTACCAAGCCCAAACGTTGGTTCATGCTAACGGTCTAAAGGTTAAAGGAAAGAAGCTAGTGAAAAGGAACACAATAATAATACAGCCAACTAGTTTCCTCATTGGGATCGACTTAACGATCGATACGTTACGCATGAGAAAAGAGAGAGAGAGAGAGAGAGAGAGAGAGAGAGAGAGAGAGGTGGGGTTAAGAGGGAGAAGAGAATTAACTTGTACAGCTGCACCGGTGAAAAGCAGTCGTCTCTTGAGAGACTACAAACGGTGCGAGTTTGGCCATCGCTCGTTGCTCCATTCAAAACTGCACGTACACACATATACTACTCTAGATATAAAGAGTAAAACGTCATGGGAAAGAAATTATAAAAAACTACAAGACAACCGGTTTTTCATGGTAAAGATCGCACACGATGAAGACGTAACGAACGAATATGTCTTCGCAGTAAAGTGATAATGGAAGATCATTCGCGATCAATGTAACATGAAATTATTGACAGGCCTTTGATCTTCGTTAATGACATTACACGAGCCGACGATCCCGCATCAACGATAACGTGGAATGTACCGTGCGACAATTTAATTTATTAACGGCATTTCAAAAGCCCGCAACCACTACCATTCTCCCCTACCTCGCTATAAATCAACCCCATTTGCTCGTGGATCGTGGATTAAGGGTGTACATTGACGATTCGCGTAATTTTCAAGTACTTTCGACGTCGCTTTCTGTCTGCGATTAAGATCAATCAGAGTTATATATATATATATATATATATATATATATATATATATATTGAATGTCTATAACATGTCGAGATGTTAAATTAATATTTAATAACGTATAAGTTTGTTCAGTTTTAAATAATTTTTTCAATATTTTTTAATTTAATGATTACAATGAAACCAAATGAAAAGTTAATCTTTGTCAGATAAAATTTAAACTCGGAATGTCTGATAAAATTGTTTGTCACAAATTGAAATCCTTACGAATGAAACCGTACAACGTGTGTCCCAGTATTAATACCGTATGATTATGTATTGACCCCAGTTGTTATATCTTATAAATAACGTCATATTCGAATGATTTATAATAAAACGAAAGATGTACGATGAACTTTAAACACTTTCTGTCATATTGACGTTCCAAGTTGCAAATCGTCTGAAATACGATATAAACGAAAATCTTTCTCTCTCTCTCTCTCTCTCTTTCTTTTTCTCTCTCTTTCTATCTCCATTTAGCTCCTACAAATAAATAAGTGACCAAGATAGCGAGGTTCTTTCCTCTTCATTTCACGTACATTCTTATATCAGTATTACGTCCGTTAGCTTCAATGGAAACAAAGCGTTAAAGTACGAAGAAGTCGGGATGTGTACCGTTATGCGATTACTATGCCACTGCGTCGTTCTAGGGAATGTGGGTGGAAAGTAAGCACCTCTATGATATCTCTCTTTCTCTTTCTCTCTCTCTCTCTCTCTCTCTCTCTCTCTCTCTCTCTCTCTCTCTTTCTCTTTCTCTCTTTCTCTATTTCTCTTCGCAATCTTCGATATACTCGTATATTCTATTATTGTGTCCTTTACTCTTTTTTTCACGAATATAGAAATACATTATTATCCTTGCCCAAAATTAACACCATGATCGGACCATAAGTCGACCGAAACCGCCATTTTTCCTCATCTCACAACTTGGAATGTTATTATTTTACAAAGGCATGAATATACGAAAACAATGAATATTTTCGAATGAAAATAAAACTAGCACAAATGTCATGAACCCAAAAAGATTCCTCTATCTCTATGATCATATTTTTATTGTATTACTTGAATTCTTGCAATAACTTAAAAAAGAAAAAGTTTTTCTTAAAAAATTGACAATTCTCATTCTATTACTCTTACAGTTCTTATTTTAAGACAAAGAAAAGTGAAGCTTTCACAAACTGAAGTATGTCGGATATGATCAGATATGAGTCAAAAGCAACGATCAAATTTTATCGTATAATCAACGATTCCTTTTCGAGCATTGAAATAATTTTTTTAATTAAATGTTTTTAATCAATTTTTGAAAAATCGATCGATTATTCGGAATAAAAGCGAGAATCTTTTATAAAAATTCGATCTTAAATAACGGTTTTAAAAATCAAGTATTTTAAATAACGAAGGTGTTGGACGGAGAAAGGAGGCTACTGAATCGATCGAAGACTTACCGTATTCTGATGAAACCGCAGGCTACCGGATCGACGGAGCGTGCCACCGCGAATATTCGCAGGTGCCAGCTCGACTTGCTGGCCATCGCTTCCACCTCGTCTTGAGAGCTCTGATAGTTCCGCGACTGGTTGCACCTGCGAATCACAAGATATATATGTATATATATATATTTTTTTTTTGGTTTTTCTGTTTTTGTTTCGAATGATTTTGTTTTGCCTGTAGTATGTTAACAAAAAAGATTTTATTTCATTGATCTTATCCGATCTAACTTATGAAAATCGTTATGAATCATCGATTATCATCAACGACTACATCTGCATAAGATGATAGCATTATCTGGAATGTAAACGTTCAAAAATAACTCGGAATGAGCTTATATCTCTTTCTCTCTTTCTCTCGAATCGAGGCCGAGAGCATCTACACCCACGTGCTCTTGACCTACGCACGAAGGTCGTCACGACGAATAATGCTGGCAACTATCACGAGTAATGCTCTTTCGTTATATGTACTTATGTATGTACATACATGACCAATAATACTCGAAAGGATCCATTCAAAAAGCAAAGTCTTTAAAAATATCAAACCAGTCTTATGCATCATCACAATTCTCAATATATATAGGGGATATGTACGACAAGAGTATATAAGTATGTCATTGATAATTTATACTTTTTCGAGGATACATATTTATTTCATTGTAATACTTTAAAATATGAGCTGTCATTTTTGAAGGAAAATGGTATATATAAATGGAATTAAAAAAAAAAAAAAAGAAAAAAGAAAGAAAGAAAAAAAGAAAAAAAAATGTTCTTGCGCAGACTTTGAAAAATAACAATTGACGTAATCAATTTATCACTTACAAATATAAATGATATCAAGCATTTGACGTAACTTATAGAGAACGAATAACTTTGAATAATTTTCAACGCTTACTGCGTTGTTCCATTTTGTAATTTAAATCGGACATGAAATTGAATAATAAACGTAGGTGTCCGATAGCTTATGATGAACAGTAGTATGCGTACACGCCTTTTTTACGCATCGAGATTAACACACGCGTGTCGTGATAGGTCGTGCATGTCCCTTGAGTGAGTGAGTAGTGAGTGAAATGAATGAAATGAGAGAGTGAGTGAGTGAGGAATGAGTTAGTGAGTGAGTGAACGAGTACACGCACGCACGGGGTCTGCATGTCGTGAAAGAGCACGTAAGCAGTACAGGAAGCAGGATGTTGACGAAGAATGAAAAAGAACGGGAGGGTAAGGAGGGAGGGGATAGGAGGAGGAGGAGGAGGAGGAGGAGGAGGAGGAGGAGGAGGAGGAGGAGATCTTTCGACGGTCGCTACGACACCGAACGCACGCGTAAGCTTATGCGAATCGCGTGACGAAAAGGGGACCAGACCAAAACCTAACGTCGCATGAATTTGCGATTTTAACAAATCAATCATTATTATTATTATTTTTCTTTTTTTTTTGCTCTTCCCTGGGGCGATGACGTATCGTTTGTAATTTTTTTTCTTCTACTTTTTCTATTTTTTTTTTATTTCTTATTTTTTTTTTTTTTTTATTTTCTCGCTCTTATTTCTTTCATCGTGTCTTTGATTTACGATATCATTGGCCGCTTTTTATTGTACTCGTGTTTATTAATAATATTATTAATATAATTATATTATTTAATATTATTAATATAATTATATTTATTAATTGTTCACGTAATTAGTTAATACGTAATGAATTAATATTAGAACTATCGAAAGCAATCAATGTTTTAATTTTATAATGAGTTTATTGAAATGATAATTATTAAAAAAAAAAAAACTATTGATCAAAAGACGTTTGCGTTTGTTTATCGTTATAAGATTAAATTAAATAAAAATAGTGACACGTAGACTTCGATTATACGAATAAAATTGACGTATAAGTTAAAAACAGATCGTAAAATTATTTTAATTCATAGACTCGAGAAAAAAGAATTGTAATTTTTCTTAATACCTTTTTCGTTTTTGCTCTTCTTGATAACTACAAATACATTTAATCTATTAAATGCACTTAAGTCTACGCGTACATGAGATATAATATTTATACATTGAATAACGCAAGAAAGAAACAACAATATTTTTATATTTCTATTTCACGATAAAGCTTATCATCTAAGAAATACGTATGTTTTAACGTTAACTTTGAAAGCAAAATGTAGATCGTAAGAAGTTAACAAATTTTTCTTATTAAATATATCGTCGTAAAATGGCTATGAAATTTTCAATAGGACGATTTCGATTAATGATTTTCGATATAATGAACAATCGACGAAAAGCGCTGAAAAAAACTTAACGAACAAGCATAGACAAGTATTATTTTACATTTCTAAGTATTCTCTGAGGAAGTATACACAACTGTAGACAATCTTCAGTGGAATGTGGAAAGAGTTCTAACGGATGTTTCTGGGTTTTCTTCGAAGATACATTAGTTAAGCTCTCCGATCGTGAAAAAAAAAAAACTTCGGGATTTATCGTACAACCGATCTTTCGGCGACGAGGTGTCTAAATTCCAGTCACAGAAATTTTTACCTGTTCTTCTCAAAAAAAAATAAAAAAAAAAAAAAGAAAAAAAAAAGAAAAAAGAAAAGAAAAAAGAAAAGAAAAGAAAAGAAAGCAGAAATAGAAAAATCAAAAAGAGAAGAAAGCTTGCTTGAAAAATTATAATAACAATATTCGATTTTATTTGTTAAAAATATGATTACAAATATGAAATAAAATAAAAATAAGAAATATCATACGTATATACATACGCGTGCGTGTGTGTGACAAGTTAAAAAAAATTTGTATCAAAGTGAAAGACAATTTGTTAGAAATTATACAATTCAATGTGATTATTAATTTGTAAGAAATAAAATTAATTTATCTATATATCTGGATAAGATAAAGGATCAGATTAAAATATTATACTGAACGAATAAAAATAACGCAAATAGGATATGATATCAACAAAGCCTCAATATATCATCATATCGCTTTTGTAAATAATGTCAAAGATAATAGATAATCGCCTTGTGTGTAGGCGTCCAAGTACGCGCACGTATGTATTTTGAATTTTAGATTTTTCTTAGAATTTCAAAAGATAAACGATGAAAACTAAACGCTTGGAAAACTTAGAAGAACAATAATCGTGAAACCGTGTAATCATGGATGATCACAATTTTACGAGAACACGCAATTCAGCTGCGAAGAATTTGAATCATCTGTCAAATCAATTAAACAAGTAAAACGAATTCCACGGCTTTACGGCCATGTCGTCGAGAAATGAGTCAGCGATCATTCCAGGATTGTGGAAGCGAATAATCGCTAGTGCGTTCTTATTCAATGATCTCGAGTATTGTTTCAAATGAATCAAGAAAATGGCATTACTCATTTCGAAAAATTCATCATTACGATATTTCTTCAGATGAAATTACAACAACACATTAACATTTAATGTAGTTTAATATGCATAATATAATGTATTTGCAATAATGTAATTTTTCATTAAATTTTATATATATATATATAAAAAAAAAAAACTTCCATTTTTCAATAATTTCTACTCCAACATTTGCTTATAGTAACTAAGATAAATATTTTCTCTTTTCGTAGAGATTCATAAAAGAAGATAAATCGTGCGTTAAAGGATTAACGAAAAAGAAAGAAATAAATAATAATAATAATAATAATAATAATAATAATAATAATAATAATAATAATAATAAAATAAAAAACAAAAGGAATTTGATAAAAGCGCCCAACAAGACAAAGATATGATAACGATTAGATCTTCAAAAATATATAGAAACGTGACCCGGTGAATTCAGTCGTGCATTAAAAAAAGTAATACGCGTTCCAGCACCAAATTTTGCGCTTATCTTTTGGCCCGTAGATCCGGTAATCATCTCTTGGAAGTATCTCATATTATATATATTTCTTTTTAGGACTCCCGACGAATACGAGACAAAGTTTAAAGCATGACAGACCCGTTGAATCTTTTTCTATTCAGTTTTTGTCACGATAAAGAGGGAATAAAAGGAATAGAGTGGGGTGGAAAGGATCCATGAATGCTGGAGAACGATCTTGCTTTCTTGGAAAACCTTCTCTCCTCCCGCAACTGATTCTACTTGGCCAAGTATAGTCTTATTACGGAACGTGACTCATGATCCCGCTATATTCGGTACCAACGGCAGTGGCAATGAACCAAAAGACGACGAAGACGACGAAGACGACAACGACAACGAAGACGAAAACGATGGCCTCTTGGAAAACACCGTTTCTTTTCCTTTCCTCTTTCTCTTTTACGTTCTTCTTCACGTAACGATACACCTACTTACGTACGTCGTTGCGTGCATCGAATAACAGCTATTCGAATTCTTTTTTTCAAAGTCATTTCGACGTATAATACTAGATTTTGGATTTTTTTTCTATTTTTTTCTATATATATATATATATATTTTCTTTTTTTTTTGTATAAATGAAATCAATCGCAATTGATTGAAAACAAAAGTGCAGATAAAGTACTTGGCATAATGTTCAGAAGAAAGAAAAGAAAAGACAAAAAAAGAAAAGAAAATTTAATTCTTTTTTACACGCTTTATTTGCTCCAATATCTCGGGGATTCAATTTTTCAGTTCGAAATTATTCGAGAAAATAATTTGTGTATTATTTGATGTAAAAAGAAAACAGAAAAAAAAATTGCGTTATTTTTTTCTCTCTCTCTCTCTACTCAGAAATAAATTTTATACCTTCAAAGGATTATTTTTATTTACGATTCCTTCAAAATCGTTGATTTCGTTGATAATTTTCTTTTCTTCCCGATATCCCGGAATATAAAGACAAAATTAAAATCAAATCGAATTTTTATTCTTTTGTCGGCCTTCAAACTTCGTGAATTCATTCATGTCTGTTTCAACTCCTCGAATTTAAACGAAACACATCAGAAGAAGCTCCGCGTATCTATTTATGATCATTGGTAAGACGATTAGGACAGATAACGTTTCTACAACTACGCGTACGTATATAAATACTCATATTATTTGTTTATTTGTTTAGAAATTTGCGTTAGAATTTATTAGGATACGCGTTTACATAGATTTTATTTGTTATCTTTCTCTGTATTCCCCCAACAATTTAGAAAATGTTTTTTTTTTTCGGTACATTCGAATCAATTTATAAATTTTAAACATCGAATGATATAAAACATCACATTAATGAGATTCATTGGTCGGTATCAATGTATTATAGTTGATTTAACGGACTTCGTGGTATACTTAATAAGATGTTAAATCTTTCTTCTTCTTGAATACATGTATGTGTACGCGTATGCTCGCGCGCGTGTGTGTGTGTATGTATGTGTATATGCTCAAAACAAAAATAAAGAAAGACAACTTGACTTGCTCCAGTAATACTCTAACCGGTTCCTATCTATCACACGATCTACAAAGCTGAATCATTGAATTGGGCCAAGTTACATCTAAACCGTGATTATCGCGAATAAAAAAAGAAAAAGAAAAAAAAAACGGAGAAAAAAGAAAAAAATAGAAAAACGAAAGAAGTGGAAAAGTAAAAACGGAGTGTGGTGAAATTTCTTGATTACTATCTTAAGATATTACTCGCAATATCTATTAATCTGAAAAATAGTTATTTTTTTTTTCGAATATGGAAGTAGGATACAAAAAAACAGAAAGAAAGAGGGGAAGAGAGAGAGAGATAGACAATAACATGATCAACAAAATATTTTTGTCAGTTGCTAACTTTTTTTTCTTCATAATACAGTGCACTTTTACGATTCTTTTTTTAAAGAAAAAGAAAACAAAAAAATAAAAAAGGAAGAAAAATGAACAAAGCCCGAGAAACGAGCTACGATGACTGCTCACCGAGGTGAAACTAATGATGCCCTTTTGAACAACCGGATAAAGTTCCAATTTCTATGATATTGAAGCCTAGCTAGCTAGTTTTTCTACATACAAAATTTTTAAGGAAAAAAAAAAAGAAAAAAAAATATGACGTTCGTTCACACTCTATCACCTGATCATTCTGATATTTTAGATCAATGATTTCTAATATTTTGTTTTTTTTTTAAATTATCATTTTTTTTATAAATTTATCAATACTTATAAAATCAGGCTGATTTAACAGTTTTATTATTTTTTTCCTCTTAAATAATTGTTGATCAAACAACTTTTTCATTTAACAACTATCGATCATGTTATCTTTATATACATAATCTTTTACAATTGAATGAACAAGACTTATTTACAATAAGACACGCTTTTAATAAATAGTTTAATACATATTTGTTTAATAATTAAGTTTATTACTTAATTAGTTTATAATTTAATTTATTTATTTAGTTTAATAATAACCTAAATTCTTAAAGTTATGACATTATAATTAATATATTTCTTCAAATAATTTTGATTATGTATAATCATTATGTACGATTAAAATTTTTTTGACATACTGATAACTATTATCGACGACGGTAATTGTTTATCTTCTTTTTCCATTAAAAAAAAAAAAAAAAAGAAATTTCTTAAATAATTCCTCGTCTCGGATATCAATGTTATAAAATATTTAAAAGTATTTTTTATAGGAATCACTTGCTTGATATAAGATAAAACAATTGATATTGACAATCGACCATCATGATCCGTGTTTTATATAATCTTATACGAAAAATACGAAAATAATTGAACTTTTGAAAATAAGAAAATAAATGAATTTTCCTCGTACGATTATCAAGATAAGATATATCTTATATTTGTTATTCATAAATATATATATATATAGATAGATAATTATCTAATTAAAAATTCTTTTAATTACTTCCCCTAGTTATATAGATGTAAAATGAAAATTAAAAAGAATCAAGAAACGGTCCGTCACGGTCCAAGAAGAAAATACTCGAGTTAAATGGCTCGTACTCTTTACGATAGAGTGCTCTATAACAAGGAACGTGTCGTAACTTGGCGCCTATTCGAGGGAAACGTAACGAGGGACGTGGAGCATAGCACATCCGCCTCTTTCTCGCGAAATTGTTTACTTTGGCGAATATCCAGAAACATCCGGGGAGAGTCTCGAGAAAGAGAAAGAGAAAGAGAAAGAGAAAGAGAAAGAGAAAGAAAGACGGGTAGATAGATAGATAGATAGATAGATAGAAGGAAAGGAGAGAAAGAAAAAGAGAGCATAGCATTCCTCTTATGCTTTCTCAGTCTTGATTCTTCTTCCCCTTGCTCTTTCTGCATCGGAATAAACAATCGACATAATGAGGAATTGCGTGTGCGTGTATGATGTATGTGTGTGTATGAAAAAAAGAGAAATAGAGAGAGAGAGAGAGAGAGAGAAAGAGAACAGGGGTGGAAGAAGGAAGGAAGGCATTATTAAAGAGCATCCAATTCTAAAGAGAAGAAGGGGACGTGCCAGACGATTCGTGTTAACTCACATTCACGCTCTGACGAATCAAAAAATATTAACTGAAGCTTAAATATTATCGAGATAACTAAAAATAATTATTTCGATAATGAACAAAAATATTAAACGAAAGAATTTATTTTTAATTCTCGTTCTATGTTTCTCGCGGGTGTATTTTTATTCTTCATTTTTTTTCTTTTTTTTTCTTTTTACGTGTACATAATAAAGCCAAATTTGATCATGTTAACGAAATATTTTATAAACGAGTATCGTCGGATGTCAATTACTTTTCTTTTCTTCTTTCTTTTTTCTATTTTTTTTAATTATAATTTTTAAATGACAATGAAAAATATTTTCCTTTTATTATTAGTTCCTCGCGTCTATCAGCAAGCATCATCGATGGAACGATTAGAACAAATAATGTTTACGATTCTCTGAATGCTTTTCTAATTGACCTATTAACTAAGATCAATGAACGTGAATTCATGAAATATATTTAAGATTAAAAATAAAATTCTGTGAATGAAGGCCACGGGAGCTTTAGAAAAAAAGAATGAATTAAGAAGTATAATCGAAAGGTATTAATGTTACGTTTTTTTTTTTTTTTTTTTTTTTTCTTTAATAGAATCGAAAAACAAATAATTTATCTTTTATTACGAGAGAAGTTGATCCTTATATGACCCAATTTTGAGTCATTAAAAAAAAAAAAAAAATTATCCGATGTTAAACTTGTAGCATAGTTTATGATTAATAAAAAAAAATTGATCGTGTATAAACAAAAAAAAAATAAATTTTGTTTGGAAAAAAAAAAATATATATATATATGAGCTTATAACATTGAAATTACATGGCATTATAAAGAGTTAAATCTTCGAATTAATTTGTCTTATCCAATTATCTTCCTTTTATTTGCTCTATACAAATTTATTCGATTTTAAATAGAGTACTTTATATACATATATATAATATATATATTTTTATTTAACCTTCGTACTTTGCACGACATTCACCAAGAAACTTTCATTCAGAATAAAGCTCTCCCCCTCACCTAACCCCCCACCCCAACCTAGATCAATCCGATTCGAGTCGAGCCATCGAACATTTACTAGGTAGTAGCGATTGGATCAAACGTTTCTCTTACAAGTAGAAACAATGGAAGGGTCGAATATATTTCATCGATAATCCGATAACGATTGCATTCCTCTTTCATACGCAATGCACGATTTTTCAATGCATTCAACTCATCAATAATAATAACGGTATATACATTTGAAATATTTAACATTGATGATAAATTAAAATCTTTTCACTTAATCGATATTCCTACGACCGAACCAATAGATTCTATGGAGATTTCTAATTTTTATGGAGTAATTGTATTCGAATGTATGTATATACTCTAGCAAACACCTTGAATTCCATGCAGGTCACTGGTGAACTACACTCTGAATGTCATTTAAAACACCTGTAACATTTACGTTCTAAAACCAACAGATCTATTTGTCTATGTACGTACACATTTATGCATTAAAGTATCAGGAAGAAAATAAAGAAAAAACAAAAAAAAAAAAAACAAAAAAAATGATACAAAAAGTATAAAAGAATAATAATTATATTTTTGACATATAAATATCATATTAACCCTTAATCAATTAGAAAATCATTTATTTATTAAATTAAAAATTAATCGTTATATCAAAATCTCGTTCATCCCAAACGTCACGTTCCATTAGTAGTTTGCCTAATACGATTTAGAAATAAAAATATAGAATAAATAAATACCATTAATATCATATTAAATTCTTTAAAGAATGTTCGATCAAAATTATCGAATCAATTGCTTAAGGGAAAAAAAGAAAAAAAAAATTATTTCATTTTACCGAGTAAAAATTGCAATGACTCATTAATGGATTCATAATACTCAGCGTAACATTACGTTCTCTAACGGGTATTTATGTCTTGTTAACACGTTGATCTATAGGCATGTCCTTTCTTGTGTTTTCTTTTTTTCTAATATAAAATTGAACGATCAATTATTCTCAATTATCATATTTCTATTCTAAAACTTTAATCGAAACAAAACCTGTTGTATGTACTCATGAATCGATCTCATCGCTATGATCGCTCTTTTGAACTCGGAGGAAGAAAGAGAAAAGATGAAATGAAAGATGTGGTTAGAGAAACTGCGGGTGGGAAACTCCTCCATTTGCGCAATAAACGTTCAAGCAAGCTTCGACCTTTCGACGTTGACTGCATCCATCTTCTCCTCCTTTCACCCCTCTTCCTATCATCCTTCTCTTCCTTCTCCTCCTTCTCCTCCACTTCCCACTCCATTACGTATATCTTCGTCAAATATCGCAATCGCGTCCTAACAATTCCGAATCGCAATTACTTCTTACGTGGAAATCGGACGGCGAAAGGGACAGCAAATAGATCTTGGAGAATTTGACTGAAAGGCAATGACCCAACGATTCCACTATAATTTGCCTTTCCATTAAACTTGAGAGCTTATAATAATCCTTAATACCGCGAAATTAGGATACCAAAAAAAAAAGACTCACTTAAAAAAAATATAACAAATCGCGGAAATTCAACAAATTGTTACACTTTTTTTCTTGGATACGTAAAGAATTTTTTTCCTGAATAAATTTTCTTGTCGCGCTTTTTTTCTCTTTTTCTTTATCTTTCATTTCTCTCTCCTAAATTTCTAAGCTTTAAACATTATTTAAGCTATTTAAGAAAAGTTTTAGATAAAGTTTAAAAATTGTGTGAAAAATTTACTGTGTCAGATTTTTATTTATTTATTCAATGATAGATAAATCATTTTTTAAGATGATGATATTTTTTGTTTTTATCTTATTACTTGTAAAAGGTGATAGATCTAAAAAAAAAAAAAAAGAAAGAAAAAAACACAAGATTGATATCGTTACTTTTAATCCATCATTTTTTTAATATATATTTTTATGTATTTAAACGAGTAAATAATATCATAAAATAATATTTGAGAACTATATATTTTTATTACCTTTATCTCAACTAATTAAAAATTAATTGGTCATATAAATACCCATATTCTTATTTTTATTCATTACGAAATCAGATATTGTCTTCGTTAACTGTACTGTATTTCTTGAAAATGAAAGTTATTTTATTTATATACACGATATAAATCACTTTGAAAAAGCTTTCTCACGTCTATTCATTATCATACATAACCCCTACTTATTTATATACTTACGTATTATTATAATATAAATGCTTTTTTTTATATATTGATCATGTATAACGTGCAAACTTTTTACAATTTTTATGCACATATTATCAAGCTTTTATTATATATAAAAACGGAAAACAGTTTTACGTCGAAATTTCTATTATTTATTCCATTCTTCTTAGAGAGCAGGCTTAAGAAAATTTTTCATTCCCTTCGACTTAAAACAGACAACATAAAAAACAACGTTTTATTTAGGACCATTATTAATCACTATATAAGGTTTCCTAATTTTGTAAATTACGAGATTTAAAATCATCCCTTGTAAGTCAAGTATTCTATCACAAAGTCACGCCCAAATTTCTAATTTTTGTATATCTCTGATATATATAAATCAAATAAATTGCTTAGAATTAATCTAATTAAAATAAATAAGATAATATCGTAGATGAAAAAGTTACGAATGTTACGAATGAAATCGATCAAAAAAGTCCGATATAAATACGATCTTTCTTTTTCAATCCAATTATTCTTCACAAAGTCTTTCAGATTTTGAAATACTTTAAAGAGAACGTAGTCTGTAAAAACAAGCACTTTCGCTCATTGTATGCTAATGTCTCGAACTGAAACGTTCAGAATTGCTATCAATGCCTCATTAAGTTCATATCACTCATTCTATATTCTCTTTAGTATGCTTCCTGCCTACATGTTGTTACATTGCACAAATATTTCGATGATTTCATATTTTAACTATGAGATATATTTATTAGATATGTTATTAAATAAACAAAATAATAATAACAACACTAATTACTGACTACTTTAAAAAAAAAAAAAAAAAAAATAAATAAAACAACTTACCTTCACCGTGACACTACTACCAGATCCTTTAATTAAATCAATGATCTCTTCCCTAGACTTATCATCGACATTGATCCCATTAACTTCGATAAGCCGATCACCCGGTAGAAGACCAGTGTCGTTGTTGTGTTGAACTAAAGTACCAGGTTCAGCGAAAATGACAGGCCTCATTTGAGTAACACCATTGGCAGCACGTTCAACAATGACAGCACGACGAAGAGAAAAACCAAAATCGTTACGAGGTGGTGGCTGCCTTTGGATTGTCAATTCTCGTGGTTCCGGAAGTTCGAGAGGCACGATTTCCGGTAGCTGAAGTTCTACTCCTTGTTCCTCGAAAGAAGCTGAGGATCGCCATCTACAGAAACCCTGAGATTCACCGACCGGTGACAAACTGAACGGTGGTGTAGCAAAACTCGAATTGGTCGTGTCCGTCAAAGAATCAGCTGACGGACTGGCACTTGTCACAACCTAAAAATGTGAAATCACAGGAGATCACAAGTGTTATTTCCATTTTTATATTCATCAACGATGACAATTATTTTTCCATTTATACCTGCAGCAGCTTCGATTCAGTCGGATGATGATGATGATGATGATGTTGCTGTTGTTGCTGTTGTTGTTGCTGCTGCTGTTGTTGTTGTTGATGATGCAATTGATGTTGCTGATGTTCATGGTGTTGCTGAAGATGCTGTTGTTGATGATGAAAATGCTGATGATGATGAGAAGATTGTTGAGAAGATATTCGCCAAGATTGCGTTTCTTCCTCGGAAGGACTGCAAACTTCGTCCTTCGTGAGACCAGCAGCCATGGCACCTAAGCTTGTTGAGTGCGTAGGCGGAACGTTCTGATAGGCTATCACTTCGTTCTGTAGAGTGTTTCTCACCAACAAATTACTGGCCTCTTGATAACCACCTTCGTTCCCGTTCGGTAGAACAATTTCTTCCGAAAGGACGTTTATGGTACCACTGGTGATACTCAATCTTGGCCCTTTTAAAATCCCTCTTTTTGGAGGTTTCGGTGGAAGAGGAGGGAGATTCTTGCCAGATTGTCCACCGGCATTTGTCGTCGTTGTACTCAAAGAGGTCAACGATGTCTCCGATGAGTCGCTCTGTGTCAAACCATCAGGCGTTCTCATTGTCCAACTCGAGCCTGTACCACCGCCCACCGTGTTTCCTGTTCCACCCGTCGTGTTCTGCGAGTTCTCCAATAGATCCCGATCCAAGTGAGCAAAGAAGGATGCACTATAATCTGCTGTTATACCGCTAGGTAGTTTTTCCTTTTCCTTTCTGCGTCCTGGTATCTTCAATGATCTACGAACCTATCAAAAAGAAAAGGAAAAAAAAAAAAAAAAAATTGCTATGACTTTTTCTTGTTCCTCGCTTTTTTTCTTATCAATTGCAATAGTAATATGCAAATTACTATTGCAATATTTAAATAAAAAAAATTATTGCAACTCGATAAAAAAAAGGATAGAAAAGGAAAAAAAGAAATAGAATTCAAATATTTAAATACATCAATTCGAACATTAAAAAATTTCGCCGAATAATCCTAACCATAATTTTTTTTTATATTTGTTCAAATTTACGTCTCGTGAATTAGCATAGTTATCATTATTAAATAAAAAAAAATCAATATAGTACTAAATCATCATAAATAATATTTGCTGATTCAATTGGATTTTATGCATGAAATCCAAATATTTGCTTAGTTGGTGCCAGTTATTTCACGATTGACCATCAAGTGACAAGTTTATAGTATGCTTACTCACTTATTCACATAATCGTTTCTTCAACGATTATACGATATACTTATCAACGACTCGGGGAACTCGTTTTTACTCTACAAAAGTTGCTAAGAAACATTAAAGACGGTTCGCTGCACTTGCGACTTGAACATTCTCCAAATTTCTTGCTCTCTAGATCCGCTTTGACGTGACATTCATGACGTTCTCAAACCGCAACTCTGCCATTGTAACCACGAAAGCGTATCGGAAGAAAAACTTTGTGGAAAGAGTTGATTCGAAAGGCACCAGAGATTTATCGCGGTTGATAAAAATATGATTTGCCTTTTTTTTCCTTTGTTCGATCAAATAATGTTATAATTCACGTTTATAATCGAATTATTTTATAATTTAATGTGAAAATAATCTATATTAAAACGATTTCTAATAAAGCTTAAATAAAAGTAATACGAATCTGTTGAATATCACGTTAATTTATATTTTCTTATTTACTTCATTGGATCGAAGAAATTATTATTTTTTGCAATCGTTAAAAAACGAAATTAACGTTTCATTTGATTTTTTATCTTCATATAATTTCTTGCTCCAAGATTATTACGACTAGCTAATTAACGTCAAAATTAATTATGCTCGAAAGATTTGTAATAATGTCGATGAGTAAAAATTCTGATAAATAACTCGTTAATTTAACGGTCTTCTATCGATTTCATTAAAGCGAAAGAAATTATCAGATAATCGCGTTCTTTCTTATCAGTATAATCGATAACGTCAATGGGTCAATTTAATCTATAATAATAATTCACTTTGTTGCAATAAAATATTGATTTGGGAAAAAAAAAAAGAAAAAAGGAAAAAACACATATTTGTACGTATCTTTCGAAACTTCTTTTATGAAAGAAAAATATAAACGACCTAAATGTAAAGCTGCGAACAAGATAGTAAAGAAACAAAGTAATCGGTGATCTTCCGCGTGACGCATACGCATCGTCCAACCTGAATTCTACTTCCGTTTAGTAGTAAACTTAGGCGCGGAGTCAGATGTAAAAGATAAAATCGACCGATTCTACGATGGACTCGTTTTACGATTCAACGAAACCGTTTCACGGGCAACTTGTTAAATTCTTTAGTATTGTACGAAAATTAAAGTTAACGTTCTTCGCAATCTTTTTCTTCCTTTTTTCTTTTTTTATTATTATTTTTATTACTGTTTTTTTTTGTTTTTTTTTTTTTTTTTTTTTTTTTTTTTTTTATTTAATGTTAACGTTCTTTGCGATCTTTTCCTAATTTTCTTTTCTTCTTTACTATTATTATTATTATTTTTTTTTCTTTTTTTTTTTTCTTTTAATATAAATAAAAAATGTACGGAATCTTTTTTATCATATACGATTTGATATAGATATAGATACTTATTGAAACGTTATAAATATTAAAAATAGATAGAAATTTGTAAGATATACATATATATATATATACACGGAAACAGGATATAGTTTTTAGTAATCAGAAAATCAAATCGAAATTTAATCCATTCATTAATATGCAACATAAACAATATGTTAATTTTTTAGTAAAAACATTTGCTTTTACTACAAAAACAATCGATGAACATAAGTCGATAAAGAAGATTCACCCCTAAGGAAGGAGGTCAATCTGAAGAACTTCTACGTAAACATCGCACGCGCGCGAATGTGTGTGTGTGTGTGTGTGTGTAAGTTGTGTGCGTAAGTGCGCATCGTCCTTCTTACTATCTTTATACACACATACACACACATACATATAATATCATACAGACGATATCTTATTAATTGTACACACGTGTATTATTTATAAATACACACAAATACACTACTACACATAATAAAGTACTACGTATAAATCTATGTATTCTTATCACACAGGTCTCTATATAACCTGGTTACGTATATACGTAAATATATTCCTTATTATGCATTCCCATTCTTTATAATTTCCTTACAAACGTATGCAATTCTTAATTATTCATACACGTTTCTATAACTTCATATAATTATACATAATTTATATGGTATATCATATAAATTGATTTTGTCTCACCTCATCGAGTCGTAGAAGTTCCTCAGCAGACATACTCCCTCGATCTCTTTTCTTGACATCCTTCCGTTCCTTCTTCTCCCTCTTCCTCTTCTCCTTGTCGTCCTTCTCCGTGGCCTTCTTCATGAAGTTGAACATTTTCTCGCTCACGCGACACCTCAAAGACGATGCACGTTCGACCAGCTGACAAGACGATGGCGACGACGATCACTCACTCACTCACTCACTCACTCGCTCGCTCGCTCGTTCGTTCACTCACTCTCACCCACTCACTCACCAACTCTTTCTTTCTTTCTTTCTTTCTTACTTTTTTCTTCTATCTCTCTCTCTCTTTCTCTCTTTTTTTATATTTCTCTCTTCTTTCTATATAACCAACAAACCACAAAGAACGTACTCACCACCGACACGAAGGTAGCGTTTTTCTCACTTCGAAAAATCGCGCGCGACTCGTCATCGACACGCGTACGTTCTACTACTATACAACTACACTACTACTACTACTACGATGATGACGACGACGACGACGACGACGGCGACGACGATGACAACGACAACAACGAATACGCACGGTAAAACACACACAACGTAGTAGACTTAACGAACAAATACATAGAACGCAGACAAAATACGAGCATCGACATTGGCTGCTTGGGAGTACTGTAGTTGGAAGGGGATAGGTTGAAGTTGGAAATAGTGGGGTGAAGGGAGGAGGAGAGGGGAGTAAGGGGAATAAGGATAGGGTAGGGGAAATAGGATGAGTGTATGGAATCAGCAAACGAGTATATGCCTTGTGCGTGAACGTGTCGGTGTATCTATACGTATATGTGCACGTAAGTGTGTGTGTGTGAGAGAGAGAGAGAGAAATATATATATATAAAGGATAGAGAGATGGTAAAGTTATCGAGCCGGCACGTTAGATTCGTTGGATCGTTGTTGCTCGATCGTCGTCGTACCCGACGTACCCGTACCCGTACCCGTAATCGTTATTGTTGTCGCTTCGTCGTGAACGAAGTAGCCGCAAGGGCGTGAACCACCGGCCGAAACAACTTCTCCCGTTGTTTTCTTCATGATCGGATCTAACTATCCGGAAATGACAGTGTCATCGTCGATGACCACTGCGAGTTGTTTGTCCTTCCTCCGATTAATGTCATTGAGAATCTTTGGCGGGATATTTAAAAACGTACACCTTCAACAAATCGGAACAATTTGTTTGATAATATCGTATAAAAGGGAGAGTTCGTTGATACGTCAGACTCGCGCTCCTCACACGTGCGAGTAACTATCTGTCTATCTATATCGTAGGAGGTAAATCATCTATGTGTTCGCACCCAACTTTCGCCGTGCACTTTGCGTTCTCTCTCTCTCTCTCTCTTGCTTTCGTTCCTTTTTTATCTATCTCTTTCCATCATTCATTTTCTCTCTCTCTCTCTCTCTTTCTCTCTATTTCTCTCTAACCACTAAAATATGTTCGTAATACACCGACTATGTCTCATTGCGTAAAAGAACGCGAGAAAGGAAGTGAGAGAGATAACGTGCCGAATGTCTATCCTTTTCTCTCTCTCTCTCTCTCTCTCTCTCTCTCTCTCTATCACTCTCTCGTCTACTTGTCACTTTTCACCGTACCTTTCTCGTACTCAGCGGCCACTACCACCAAACACAGCGCCAATCGATCGCTCGTATTTCCGTTCGCCCATTCGTTCGTGTTCGTCGTGTCGGGTGAAGAGTGAGAGAGAAAGAGAGAGAGAGAGAGAGAAAGAAAGAGAGAGAGAGAGTGATGTATAAGAGAGAAGTAGAAACGAGAGAAAGAGAGAGAAAGAAAGAGAGGGAGAAAAAGAGAGACAGAAAAAGAGACAGACAGAAGTAAAGGGAGAGAAAGAGAGAGAGAGAAAAAGAGAAAGATAGCAATAGAGAAACGACAAGGACGGCAACAGACAAATCTCGTGTCTGGTTTGTGACAGAACCCCGAACGTTGAGAGCGTTCCGGTTAGCCGGCGTTTTTTCCTTCCTTATTCCTCCCTAATCAAAACGGGGAACGAACGTAAAACGAAAGACACGACGAGAGACGACGACCAGTCTTTTTCTTAACGAGGAACAAACGTCTAGGTTGGTATTAAGCATTGAGAAAACACAAGAGCAACCACCAAGCGATAGCACGAACGTAATATTCCGAATATGTGCTGTTACTCGTTGCACTGCACTCACGCACGTCATACACGACGTACATATACACACGTATATAAATATATATATATACACACACACACACACACACACACAGAGAGAGAGAGTGAAACACGCAATGGACAACGAGAGGTAACTAGCGACGCCGAGGTGTCGTGTCGTTACACGAACCCTCTTCGTACAACAGCACCTTCTTCCTCTTCCTCTTCCCGTTCACGCGAGTCCTCGTGCTCGAGGACGACGTCGCACTCGACATCGGTGTCCCGTGCGCACAGAAAAGCCTCGCTCTTTCTTTCTTTCCTTCCTCTCTCTTTCTCTCTCTCTCTCTTTCTCTCTTTCTCTTTCTCTCTCTCTCTCTCTTTTTCTCCGTTTCTCTCTTTCTCTATCTCTCTCTCTTTCTTTTTCTCTTCCTCTCTCTCTCTCTCTCTCTCTCTTTTTCTGTCTTTCTCTCTCTCTCTATCAGTCGTTTCGACGCTCTCGCAACGATCTCAGCTCGCGATGCAATCGCGTCGCGCAGACGACGCTCATGCCAGACTCGACGTCGCACGTTACTTACGATCGAGAGCAGCAACGACTGCCCTATGTGCTCTCGCGACTGTCACGCCTCTCACCGCTCACCCCCTGATGCACCATCATATATCCCGGCGTGAGACTCCTCCCCGCCTCTCGTCATTCTTTTCCGAGATCAACCGAACATCGACGAGTACGAACTCGCGCCTGCGCCTTTCGTTCGAACGTTACTCGAAGAATAATGTTTCCTATTCTATACTACTTAACGACCGAGTTTAAACGTCTTTGGTCGATAACTTACCGAACACTTCAGTGATACTTCTCTTCCCTGTTGTTTATTTATTAAACTTTATATTGACGTTCCTGGGTCATTCTATATTTAAATGTAAACATAAAATGTTCTTTGATCGTTTACGTTAATATCAAAATATTCACGAAGAGAAGGATATTTGTTTTTATATTTTATGTATACTATATTAGAAGCTAGTGTGTTGATTGAGAAATACATAGAATGAGTCAGTCAATCGTAAATTTTATCCGCTAGATAGCGGTATTTTCGAAGGAATGCCTCTCCCTTCGACGATAATATGCTTCATAATCATTCAATAACAACACGTCATTCAGTATACTTTGTATGAGATATGATGTCGTATCGGCGAATTTTAAATATGTGTGTTTTTGCAATCAACAAAAGTACGACAACGAGCACTGTGCGTATAGGAAATAATATTGCGATGACAAACAAAGGAAATGTTGCTTTGTATCGTACTTTTACGAACGATTCCTCCATGAATTGTCCGACCGTTGGTGAGATCGTTGAAAAATGGAGTCACCGGTTTGAGAACGAGGCTATACCAGAACCCGTTGAATCCATCGAACACATCGTCGCACATGTCGTAGGTTTAAAAAAGGTAAAAATATTAATTCTTAAATTTTTTCGTTCACCTAGTCGATTACATTGCATTCATTAAAGTTATATATTACTTATAAACCTATCTATTATACTTTAGATCCTGTTTTACCGACAAATTCTCAATATAATTCATGAGAAAATACGCCTTTGTTTTCTAACCTATATGAAATCACATGGCTAAATAACATATACATATGTTTTATACTGTCATGGCGTCCAATATATTCGCACTCTTATTGGCTACTTGCCAAATTGTATATTTTTTACTTTTCCCGCTAATTTTAAACGTGGACTATAAAAGCGCAGTCTTTTTTTAATAAGACAAAAGTGTGAAATACTTAGTTTTAAATAGTTTTTTCATGCTTTCTTTGATTTTATTTAACAGCTCTTAGACGTGACGAATTTTCGTGATAAACGACTTACGAAAGATCAATTGAACGAATTAGAATCACTTTGCCAATGCAGATTGTCCAGGTAAAATGTGATGACTGTACGAAAAATAAAGAAATTTCTTATATGTTGTTTAAATCACATTAAATCACGTAATTTCATGAAAATGAAGTCCCACAGGATGCCAGTTCAATACATTATCGGTGAATGGGATTTTCGAGATATTACCTTGAAATTAGTTCCACCGATTTTTATTCCACGTCCAGAAACAGAGATAATAGTTGATATTATTTTAAAAAGACTGAGTTATTTGCACGATGACAATCATGAAATCTTGGAAATCGGTTGTGGTTCTGGCGCGATATCGCTAGCTTTGGCACATTCCTCCAACAAGGTACATTATTTCCTATTAATTAATTACTTAAATGGTAATTAAACAATTAAAAGAATAATGCTATCATTATTGCAGGTGATTAAAATAAATGGGATACCTTTAATCATTTAAAATAGTTCGGAGTAAATTTCATACTATTCTAGGTAAAATGTATAGCAGTCGATACTAATCCACATGCTTGCGATTTAACGAAAGAAAATTGTAGTAAGCTTGGGTTGCAAGAAAGAGTAACTGTCATGCAAGCGACATTGGAAGAAGATGGTACATTAAAATCTTCTGAAAGTATAAATTTTGAAGCTAAAAGTTTCGATTTTATAGTTAGCAATCCACCATACGTACCAACAAAGGATATATTAAAATTGGAGCCAGAAATTAAAATGTATGTAATTTTATAATTTAGATTATCAAGGTTTAAAAATAGATACATACTTTTTTTGTTTTTTTTTTTTGTTTACTTTTGTTATTTTCTTTCGAATATACGCAGTTATGAAGATTTAAGAGCTTTAGACGGTGGAGAAGACGGATTGAAAATCATCAGACCTCTTATACAATATAGCGCCAAGGCATTGAAACCAGGAGGTCATCTCATTGTCGAAGTGGATCCAGCACATCCCGAGTACATAAGTTTTTTCGTAAAAAAATACGACACTTTAAAACTGCGTTACGAACATACCTACAAAGACTTCTGCAATAACGATCGATTCGTCGAAGTATCTAAAATGGCGTAAAATATTTTATCGCCATATTTGTTTAAACAAGTATGATACTTTATAGTAATATATTGACTCGTAATTTTCGACCAAAAAAAAAAAAAGATAGAAGTATAAAAACGTATTATAGAATATATTCTTAAATATGATTCTTAATAATGTCGAAAGTTGTTAGGTATCGCGTTAAAATAAAATCGATCAAGTTTTATTTAATCTCATTAATCAAATTTATGTATATTTTAATTGTCGAACGTATTCCATCACGACAGTGCTTTCGTCGCTGTCGGTCGTCAATTGATAATTACAATAATGTGCCTACAAGATCGAGTCATGGTATTTACAATGATACATGTTCAAGACTGATCAAAACAAAATCAGATTTATATGAATTAATGAAAGCTAATGAATAATCTTGTGTGTGTATGTACGTTTTCTTTTCTTTTTTTTTTCAATATTGACTTAAATACGTATATACGCTACGATTTGAAATTATTATCAATATCGATAAATTTAGAAATTAGCTAGCAATCTCACGAAGTAAAAATGGTGTCCCGTAAAATTCAACTGTTTCGTTAATTAATTATCGCGGAGAGAACTTTTCCAGTTCTTTCTTAATACTGCTGATTAAAGGTATCGCTGGATCCTCCGGTGAGAGTTGAGAATCCGCTAAGATACGTCTGGTATCCACTTCTGGTAGATTAGGTTTGTGAAACGGACCGGCACTGAGTGGTCTGGAACCCCAAGTACCATGTGTATGACTCGACTGGCCAGTTTCAGGAATGTCCTCTGCCAGATTTCTTCTTGACGATACGGATGTGCGAGGTCGAGTATTTAATTCTGCTGGCGACGTTGACGTCGGACTAAAAACAATAATAAAATTTTAAGAAGTAAACAAATAGTGTAAGATAGAAATAAAATTAAAAATTTGTTTTCTTACGCTTAAATATATAAATATATAAATATATAATGTGTGTGTTAAAGTATCTCACCGATCAGAAATAATAATTACCAACCTTCCTTCGGTAAATATCGTGAGAGCATCTGTCGTGCGTACGGCAGAGCTCGGACGCGTATTCGTCGCTTGAAATTCTCTGGACTTGGGGTCTCTGCTTCCGAAGAGGCTGAAGGAGTCCTCGAGGAGTTCGTGGAGGCGTCTCCTTGCACGACCCACGGGACCACCTGATCCCACGAAGATTTGTTCGACGTCCGATATTTCGGACGTACCATTACCTGATAATAATGTAATACTTTTCGAGAGAATGTGCGACCATATGATAACTTCTTTATATTTCAATAACGAAACCGTCACCGAGAGAATCGAAATAACATTATTCTCGATATAATGTTATTTTATTAATTAATTTCAACGAACGACGTTCTTTCGGAAACGGTTGATTCGTTTTCATTTTTAATTTATAGAACGATGAAAAAATTAATTATGAAGTTTTTGAAAAAAGTGTATCGTACCTTCGGTAGATAATCCTTGTCTCTTCAGTGTCCAAACGATAGGCCCAACGACTCCAGGATCTCTAGAGGCACTAGCTGCTCTCGTTAAAAATGTTTCACCCATTTTCTCGGTTCTTTGATGAACGACGTAGCCATTGTCTTTGCGTCTTCCACTTTCAGGAGAGTCTACGTCCAAATGCTTGACCTAATCAGACAAAATATTCTTTCAATATCTCTACTACTAAGCTACGGTAGGTCACACGAATGCATTGCTTACTGTTACTGGCTCGAGTACTCTCGAAAGTGGTTCGACGCTTCGCATACTTGGAAATTGCTTGCAAGAAGGCATGGACAGATAAGAACGTGGTGAGACTGGAATCTCTTCTTGCCTCGGATAACCATTCTCAAGAGATTCCAATATCTCTGTATGATCAGCAATAGTATCCATTGAATCTGGAGTTCTAGGTGGATCGATGGCATTTGTTCTTGTCATTCTACTCTGTGTCGTTCTATATTTCATAAAGATTTAATTACTTATTCGTAGAATCACAAATAATATTATTTATATATAATATTATTTTATATATAAACTCTCGTACTTTTTATCATTTTTCTTTTTCTTTTTTTTTTTTATTTATTTATTATATTTTTCCTACTCAAAAACAATTTATATTTATTAATATTAATAATGAACAAAAGGTATGGAAAAAAAAAGAATTATTAATTTTAATAATTTCGCATAATCATTGATGGAAACAACGAAATAAATTTTATTTTTATTATTATTAAATTTTATTATTATTTAAGTTGACGCAGGATTAAACGCTTTTGCAGGATTAAAATAGTGTTTAACAAGTGATTACCTTGTTTTTCTTGAAGATTGTTCTTCGATGCTCCATGGACTAACTGCAGTAAGTTTTTTAGATTCTTCCTCGTTGTCCGTGGAGAACTCGTCGATACTACGATGAAGACTATCAGTGGTATCAGGAGTTCTCGAAAGGGTTCTTGGTGTTTGCCTTTGACTAGTACCTTCGATCTGCCAAAGAAAGAAACTTTTTAAGGTATGTATCAGCTACTAACACGCAATTTAAATGTTTATTTGGTTCCTAACAACGCTCATTAAAATCGATATCGTCATGCCAATGAAAAAGAGAAAATAAATTCATCTTCATAATATGCCCTTATCCTTTTACACGATTGCGTGTAAACCCTAACAATATTATTTTCTATCTTCTTTCTGACCCATCGAATTCTTTCGTTATCACGCAAAGGGAAACTTTATTACGACTAACTAAAAAAAAGAAAAAAAAATAAACTTCCATCATGAGATATAAATGGATGAACCTTATACCAATAATTTGCAATTCAAATGAATTATATATATCATTCATATTATAAAGAAATCTGCATTCTAATGCAAATTTGTTATCGTCAATTGGAAAAGATTTGGCAAGAATTTTGTGATAACTTGCATGACGATTTGTTAACCCTATCGATGTCTAAAGTCAAGTTTTATTCGTCTTAAATGCATTATATGCATTTGTAAGCTCGTTTAATATGATAAAATAAATTTGCTTACATACCTTGCCTTCTGAGTCAGGCGTCAAGAAAGCTGTGTTGTCAAGGCCAGAAGTTGGTAGAACATAATCCCTTTCCTTTTTAAGTATACTTTTGTTCGGTGGTGGTACAACAGCACTGTGTGCTCGTTTTCTCTTGGCTATTAGAACCAAACCAATAAGGAGTAGGACTAACAAGATTATAGCAGCTCCAGCAGCTCCTACCAGCAACCAAACGTCCCTTTTTCTCGAAAGGGCTAAGGGTCTCGTCTCTTTTAAATATGCTAAAAAATATTCAATAAGTAAATCATTTTCCAAATAAATCGTTACTTCGATTAACATATTATATATTTATAAATGCTTGTATAGATTTGAAATGTATAATTTCAATGATGACATCTCATTTAATTTGATTATCTCAATTATTTTCGTTGTTTTCAGGAATATATTTCGGGACAAAATTGTTCGCTTCAAAGATAGAAATACAATGATATAGAAGTTTTTTATCTTTTTTATTTTTTATTTTATTTTTATTATTATTATTATTATTATTTTTTTTTTTTTTTTTTAATAAAATGTCTTTGTTGCCATAATACAATAGGTCTTAATAAAAAAAAAATTCAGGAAATACTATTTTTTTGACTTTTAAATGATTATACAAAAAAAAAAAAGAAATATCTCGTTTCATTGAGAAAAGTGTACGGACATTAAAATTTTGTAAACATCGATTTGATCATCAATTTTTTTCTTTGTTTGTTGTTGTTTTTTTTTTTTTATACTCACGTTCACTTCGAATAATAACAGGTACACCAAGTTCAAGAGCAACTTCTTGAGATGAAAGGAGAGCCATGTCTCTGGCTGCTGTTTCAGCTGGTACGGGTCTTCCACCAAGATGAACGGAATAGATCAGTCTAGTACCTTCGCCCTCTGTTATGCTCGTATTGTGCATCTTGATCTGTACGACACCATCCAAAGAACGTAATTTTGATCGGGCAGTCAAATTGATGCTTTCCTTATTGCCTTCTTCAGTTCGTCTCCAATCAACGGATGACCTTGAACTGAAGTTCAATGGATGCTGATCCTTAAAAATCATCGACGACGAATTTTTAAGGATTACATCATCGTCTTCCTGTTTGTTCAAACTTCTTAATCGAAGCTTTTTCAAACCCAAATAGTTCAAAGTCGATGGCACTTTTTTCGAAGATCTTTCATTGTCTTCCTCATTTAAATCTTCATGAGTTTTATTATTATTGAAGACATTATTCAAAATTTCACTGTCGTTGTTATGAAATTTCGAGAAAAATTTTCTTTCTCCTTCCGATACATCGATCATCCTCTCTTCCTTCAGTTCGATTGAACTTTCTGTCGGAATCGTTGGGTTTTCTTTCAATGACTTTCTTAGTATCGTACCAGTTGCCTGAAAAATGATATGATCTTGTTATGAAAATTATATTTAAAAAAAATCACTATCATGAAACTACGACACCATCGGATTTCACTCACCATTCGTTCGTGGAATCCACGTTGTTCGGTTGCTCTGCGAGCACGAGGATCGGTCGAGAGAAGACCAAGATGACGTTGTTGTTGCCTTGAAAACGCGGTCCGATAGAGACGAGCCAATTTTAACTCCACTTTCTGTGGTACGGATTCTCCGGCTCGTAAAACGGTCAATAACCAGTACCTTTTTTCCCATAAATATTATAATAAATTTCTTATGCGATTAGATTATATCAGATATATATTGGGAATAGTCAAAATTGGACATTCAAATTTTATTACATATTGGTATTATAATAAATAACTAATAAACGTCAAACCAGGTCTTGTGTGGAACCAGTTTTGTTAGTCAAAAGAAAAAAGTAAAAAAAAAAAAAGAATGAAATTACGAAATGCCAACAGTCCGTAATATTATTATTTTTTTTTTCTTTTTTTCTTTCTTTCGTCGCTAACGTTTCCTTATTACATGATACCGTTAGGAACATATGAAAATATATTACAAATAATTTTTCTTGTTTTTTTTTTTTCATTTATCTTTTATATAATAGTCATTAATAACCTCGGTCCAGGATCTTCGCCAATTAGAATCCCAATGTCTTGGTCCTCGTCCTCATCTAAACGCGGAGTGGGATTAATGCAAGTCGTGCATTCAGATCCCTGAGGAGTGGATCCATGTGGTGGTGCAGGTGCTGAAGCACTTTTACCATCGTTATCATTTGGAGAATAAATAGTGACAGTGTGATGAATCGTTCTGGTCTCGTAGAAGGTCAAACCTTGATTTGGATCGACCCATGGTGGTGCGTCATCTATACCAGTCCAAAAAAAGTCTTGTAGATGAACTCGACGACCAGGTAGATGTTCGATCAAAATGATCTCGTCTTCTGCAATTGGAAAACCAAACAAATGTTAACACACAAGAATTTTCTTTTTGTTTTGCATAAATTGATTACTCGTGCCATTCTGAACAAAATAAATAATTCATAACAATGGAGATAATAAATTATTACTAATCAATTATATCACAAAACTACTAAACAATGATAAAGAATCGTAAAAATGAATCGTAATCATCGAACTAAAAAAAAATATATATATATAATGATCAAAAGTCATAACCGACGTTTTTATCATTATCATTGAATTAAAAATATAATTAATAAATGATTATTAATGCGTAAAGATAAATCATAAAAATCGTAATTTTGTTCTTGTGGTAATATTACCAGAGAATGAGAATAAATGAATCGGATAGATTAATTAATTTAAAATAAAAAAAGTATACGATTATAAAAAATAAACAGTATTTAAAAAATGTATACTTTTATAAAGTTTTCTTAATGAAAATTGTGTACTTTAATATGTTGAATGATGTAAATGGTGGAAAAAAAACTCTTTCGATCTTAATCGACGAGAAAGAGCAACGACCTTATACCCCGGCGAGGGTGAACTCGTGTCACGACAACGCTAGGGATGAACCGATCGTCCTCGGAAACGAACCAATAAGCTTCGCTACGCCGCATATAGACGCGTACCTGTCCTCTTATCACGCGATCTCGTGACAGAGAAACGGCAATGTGTCTCGAAGAAATGAAAAACATTATTTCCTCGCACACAGTCCGGAAAAATATTAGTTTTTAAACGGAAGTTAAAACACTCGTCGGAATACCTTCAACTTCCGCATTCGTTTTTCTTTTTTTCTCTTTTTTAAATACAACCAAAACTTAATGAATGAAGCAAATAGTTATAACTATAAAAAGTATATTATATATATATATCTTCTTTTTTATATGGATCAGTTTAAAGATGTAATTAGTTCTGATAATAAAGTTCTTAATGAATGAAGTAAATAATTACGACTATAAAAAGTTTATTATATATATATATATATATCTTTTTTTTTTATATGGATCAGTTTAGTGATTTAATTAGATCTGATAATAAAGTTCTAATAATCTCTTTGCTCCCTTTTATCGTACATTCGACGTGTACATCCATATCGAATGAAATCAATAAATGAATTATGAATATTAAAGATAAATAAATATAACGAACGAACGAAGCATATTTCATAGTGCAATCATCGATATGACACACTTGTATGGTGGAATATTTTCTCAAGGGTTATATTTTATGCAACCATACTCTACATCCTACGCGATTATAAGTCTTTAACTGGGTCGAATGAATGGCTTGTCTTTAAAATAGAAAAAATTATACGTTTCGTTTTTTCTTTTCTTTTTTATATGCATATATATATATAGTTCTTTGTGGTTCTTTACTATCTGATTTTAACAGTGACTATGTCAGTATACTAACCGTTAGGAATCGGTGATCAGTTCAGTTTTTTTTTCTTTTCTGTTTATTGCAATTTGAAATATTAATATTTTTCGGTATCGTTAAAATTGATAATTCTAATTGTCAAGTGTAATAGCAAAGGTATAAATTTTCATAGATAAGAAAAAAGATATTGTTTTTTTTTGTTATTTTTTTTAGTTAAAAGACAGTTTTTTCTCTTTCCTTTGTTCTGATATATATTTTATCGAAATTCTTAAGGATGAACCAGACGATGTTAGACCCCCCCCCAAATATTTAATTCATATCCTTCGAAATCGATTTCATTGGATATTTTTTTCCGAATAAGTCCAAAATGAGGATTATGACATTATGACTTACGGAATTAGCCGAAGTTCATTCTTTCGTCGTATGTTTTTTCTTTTTTTTTTTCTTTTTTCTACGCCGTTAGGACGACCTGGTTTTACGGTCGGTTTGCGTTTCCGGTCCGGAAACTTCGCCGAAGTGTTGTCGTCACAATGTCCAACGCAATTTTGTGCGTATTGAAGTGTCGCTTCGTCGCAAAAATAAAAAAAAAGATGAAATCTTAATCGAATCTCGGAATCGATCGATTCTTTTCTTCTTTTTCTTTTTTTTTTTTTTTCTTTTCAATCGCGAATATTATTTCCCTATTTCTAAATAATGTTTCAACTTATATCATCATCATTGAATTACGATTAATTTTTCATTTTCTCTCTTCAAATAAATCGATCGATTTTTCCATATTTTTTTTAAACAGCACACGCGTATATTTTATCGTCGACTTTATGAGCACCACCCACCAAAGATATTTTTAGACGGCAATGGTCAGGAGGTGTTAAATCAATAGAAAACTGAGTTCCTATGGTGAGAATCGGTGAAATTGATTTTGATTAACCCTGAGCCTAAGATATGCCTGTCCGCATGATCTCTTGAAAAACCTTTTGGCGTGCGTGCCTTCGCAATGCATTTCTTACTTTATGTTTCAGAAGAAAGGCTAATTGCCTCGTAAAAAATACATCGAGTAATACCGAAAATGTGTATCATAAAACACAAATATATTTGATAGGAGATCGAATGAATTATCGAACGAATTCGTACTTAAGTAGAATTATAATCATGTTTTCAACAAAAGCAAAAAAATCGTTTAAAATTTATTGAAAATAAAAAAGAAAATATTTCTTATACTTTTAACTTACGAACAATTAATTAACGAATAAAATGAGAATGTTAATGCTATATATTAATAATAATTAATAATTTAATTAGGATTAAATATTAACGTTAATAATAATCATAATGATAATAATAATAATAATAATAATAATAATAATAATAATAATAATAATAATAATAATAATAATAAAGTTAATAATTCATTTTCTTCGTTGGTTGAAAATAAAATGAATGTATTTACATTTTGTTCTCGTTTCTTTTTTTTTTTTTTTTTTTTTAATTCTTTCAATGGAATTCCAAGAGTAACGAAACATATAGATTCGTGACGAATCATCGAACGAATGGCACGCGTTCCACGTGTCGTAAGTATCGTGCCGATAATAATATCGATTACCTGACGCGCACCTGCGGCGAGCGTTGAATTACTTAAGTGTACTACCCTCTAACCTGCCGGCGACTTTCTATCTCTATAGATACATACATATATGCGAATTTAACCGGCGGAACGACGAATGCGAAAATACACGGACAAGGTCGATGGAATTAAAAGCGGAAGTGATATCGTCAGAATACACATACAGTAACAATAAACACGTACGTATAACACGGATATGTCTCTATCTATGTTATTCAACTAGACGACAAGAATCGATCGACCACGTGTATCTCAGACGAAATCTCTAAACCCTCTCTATCTCATTGTTTCTCATAAAAATTCAACATGATAACTTGACAAGGTAAAAATCTCATTAACAAATTACGTATCGTTTATGATTTAAGAGTGAGGCTTGAGTTAAATTCATTTAAATTATTTAATCTACGATTATTATTCGTAGATATGTACGAAAAATTCGATGCGGCCAATTGATCTGAGCAAAATAACATTCGATGTATTTATTTAGACGCAAGTCCAATAATTTATAATCACTTTTTAACATTTCCATAAACGTACGTATAATTATAACGAAACAATGATAAATGTAACTTATTCAAAACGATCATATCAAACAATACTAAATCTTTTTTAGAGAAAATAAGAAAAATTATATTTTGTATGAAAAAAAAAGAAAAAAAGAAATGAAGTTTGTCGTTGTTTTCAAAGGATCTGCTTGATAAACTCGAAAAATATCCAAAGAAGCAATTCGATAAATATTTTGCCCAAAGGTCAGAAAAATGTAGAACTAACCAGCACCAGGTGGCAGAGTAGCTTGAACCCTCGATGTGGTAGAACTTTGTAAAACCAAGATCACTATTTGAACAACGGCACCAAGGGATACGGAAAATGCTGTTCGCACAAAAGTGCAAAACAGCATTGCGCTGGCCGATGAGCGGCCGAGCTCGTGGCCGCGCACCGCTCTACTAAACTATGATCAGGAGATTCGACCCTTACTATACGTTTCCACTTCTCTTTCTCTCTTTCTCTCACACACACACACACACATTCATTCTTCGTATAAACGAAGAACTTTACAGTCTAGCTTTATCGAACTTTCAGCTTGTTCTTCGATGAAAATGTCGATGACACTTTTTTTTATGGAGTGATCAACCTAATCGAAAAGTAAGCACTTACTTATGTATTCTTTTATTGATCGAAATTGACGTTTCAATAATAGAAAAAAAAAAAAAAAAAGAACGGAACGTACAATGACCTCAAAAAATGTGACAAAGCAATATCATAATTTAGTTTTATAAGAAACAATAATTTGAACAGATTTAACATTTGCATTTGTTGTATAAATTTTTACGTGAACACCACAAATAGCTACAGTTCATCCAATTTGTTTGTTAATAATCGATTGTTAAAACATTTCTTAATATATTCTAAACAATTGTTTTAACAATTTTTCTTTTTTTCTTTTTAGTCGTTCATCTTAACAAGGGATAAAATTATTTATTGAAAAACAAATGAAAAGTACGACGAGAATGTATTTGTATTTATCTCTTTTTAATCATTACCATACGAACCGTTACTTACAAATCATGCTGTAATTGTGATCCTTTCAGTGAGAGAGTCTGTACGTGTCTGTAATGCGTGTAATGTTTCTTTACGAAAAAGAAAGAAAGAAAGAAAGAAAGGAGAAGTATCATTATCGTTATAATCGTCCTTAATTTTATCGTTATCATGATTCATTTTTATCATTATCGTACTTATACTCCGTAGTAACGTGCTAAATAATACAAACATAACGTTAATTAAATACATGAGTGTAATAAATCGGGCACTTCAGTAAGGAGAAATAATAATAATAATACGTGGGTTTTTTTTTCTTCGCTTTCGTCTCAAGCGACGAGAAAATGTTCGTTTTTTTTTCTGTTCTGATCTTTTTCTCTCTCGTTCGAGGACAAAAAAAATACAATATATATATATATATATATATATATATATACATATATATATATATATATATATACGAAGTGCGAGGTACATACAAGGCAAATTCGCCATCGCTCCTACCTCCCCCATTCGCTGCATGCATACACATACATATACGTACGTTTGTATTGTACGTAAATACTTGGGCGCGGGCGCGCGCTTCTCGCATTTTATAATATAATACATATACACGGTAATTTATAAGCGCGTTAAAACATGATTGTCGATTATCTATTTACAAAAATTATTTACAAGATCGTTCGATAGAAATTTCGCTATGTCCCTCCATCTCGTTTCTCGATATTACAATACAACGAAATATATGGCCACGGGGGGTACCATCGTTGAATGAACGCGTGCTATATTAGTCGTGATAACGACGATAATTCGACTACGAAGTGACACGACGATAATATTATTACATACACACGTTATATATAAAAACGTCGTATCAAAAATTTTGAATTTGTGTTTTTTTTTCGCACTCTGTTTTATCGACCGAGTCTCGGCGAGAAAAACGAAAAAAAAAAAATTTACAATGTTACGTTCTCGACGAATGGGCCGATCGTTAATAATCATACACGCATACATACATTGTTCCAACGTATCGATTTGATCGATAAACTTTGAAAAGTTCGTTTTCTTATTCCTTTTGTTTTTTGTTCTTCTTTTCTTTTTTTTTTTATTTCTTTTAATTTTATTTTTTTTCTTTTTTCTTTTACTTTTTCTTTTTTTCTTTTTTTTCTTTTTTCTTTTTGTTTTTTTTTTTTTTTTTTTTGTTGGAGAACGGTCAGTGGTAAACGATAAAAAAGAAAAAAAATAAATTATACATTTTGAGCGGTGCGTACGTTTATTTTAAAAGGCACTTTTTGTCGTTGAGTCTTTCTATCGAGACTCTGAAATAACCGCTTTAATAAAAACAAATACAACAACGTTACGAAAATGGCAGTGCCGAGAGTCAAAGCGAAGTTCAGCCAACCAGGGCATAATCTTTCAATTTCATTTTTATTTTTAATTACTAACTTTTTTTTTTTTTCAAATCGCAGACCAGCTGCGCTCGGTGGGTCGTGTGCTCTGATTCGCAGAGAAAACGAACGGAATAACAGCCAAAAAGAAATAAAAAAAGAAACAAAAAAAAATAGAGAAAGAGGGAAGGAGAAGAAGAAGAAGAAGAAGAAGAAGGAAAAAAAAAGAAAGAAAGAAAGAAAGAAAGAAAGAAAGAAAGAGAGAGAGAAAGAAAGAAAGAACGCGAAGAAGACGCGAATCAATTTAACAAATTAAATTATAGATTTATATCGGCGAATCTCGTCGTTTAAATAACTTATAATTGTCTCGCATATATATATATACACACAGAACGCTTTTTCTAAGTTAAACACATTCCTTCTACTCCGCAAATCGGCCCGTGTGAAAAAAAAACAAAAAAAAAAAAAAAAAAAACAAAAAAAAACAAAACAAAAAGAAAACGTTGATGAGCGCCGGCAATCGGGTCAAAGTTAAGCGACGGTAACGAGATATGTGAGTAGAAAAAAAAACAAAACAAAAAGAAAAATAAGATAATAAAAAAATAAATAAAATTACCTTTTTATGACCCTTTACAAACTATTCTCTCGCATGGCACCTAAGATCGATTGAACGCAAAAAAAAAACAGAATGTCAACTTTCCCTAAAAATTCTCGCCATCGTCGCTTTTACGCATTAACGTTCGCATAACGATGTTTTAAATGTTAACGGATTGGCGCTGGCCAAATCGAGACTAAAAAAAAATTCGTCGTATCGATACTTAAAGCGTTCACTATCCATTTAAGGGCTAGAAATGGTTAACACACCTTGGATCACAATTTGTGAGAAAAATAACGTGAATTATTAATATGTATAATGATAATCTCATCGTGATCATTGGACAGTGAACACATTTTAAAATCAAGGTACAAATAAAGAAGAAAAAAAAATAAAAAGATGGCTGAACGTTAAACTTCGACGCCGAGAACCCTATCAACAACATACTCATATCTCTTTGGCTCCCCGTTGCCATTATCCTCGGAGCCTTTCGAGTCTTCTTTCTGACCATTCTCCGTGGCACGCGAGCTATGATCGCTCGGCCGCCCTTTCGAATTGACGCTTTTGTTCGTGGTGCCACCGTTTGCCAAACGATCCTCTGTCAAACCTACGACACCGGCACTAGTATCGTTACCCATGGCACTAGCACTGCTTCTCATAGCGATTGTGTTACCAATGTTCAATCGCATGGACATGTCTGAAACACATTCACTGCTTACTGGTTCGGACATGTATCTCCTGTGCAATATCGAGCACGTATCTGTGGACATCATTGAACTTTCTGGATGTAAATCGTCTGGTGGGAGGGCAGGAACGTTCACATTAACACGTGTGAAGAATGCCATTTTTTCTCTACAAGTAAAAGAAAAAAAAGAAAAAAAATATATATATATAAATAATATTAGAAATAATAACAGAATGAAAGAGATCCTTTTTTTTTTTATATATTTGCTTGTACTTACTTAAAAGATATAATGTCGGGCTTCCCTTTCCCGGCCTTTGTCTTTCTCAACTTATATATTTCCTTCGACGTTTTCTTCAACATCTTCTCTACCTTCTTATCTTCCGCACTCTTTCCGTTCCTACCATTTTCAGCTTGTGCCATTAGATTTTGGAATTTGTGATCTTCCAATAACCAACTAGCCAGATCCGTATCACCCTTCTCGCGTGCTTGTTCCAAACGTTGTTTTAATTCTCGCAACCTGCTAAGTTCGTCCTGAAGATTGTTCAGCCTGGCGTGTTGTGCTTGAAGATCTAACTCGAGATCTAATGAGGTCCTGGCGGTTGGAGGCAAATGACTGGACTTCTTTGAGGTTGTTTTACAACTTAAAGCCGACGATGGTCGCCTCCAACGTAATGAACGCCTTTCTACAGAATTTCGTTGAAAAGGTCCACCTCTACGATATAGTGGCATGCTGCTGTCGCTATCGCTTCGATTGAGCTGAAGAAACGAAATTGACGAAGTTTAAAAAATATTTTAATTAAGAAGTTTAATTGAAAATCTTCGTGTGAGTACTTACACGACAGATGTAATGATTCTTGCTGACAGCAGCACTCGGTGAAAATGTTTGACTTCTCTTTATCACGATAGAATTCTTATCATCGTGAATAGCACCCGGTACCATGCCAGCTGCCGAAAGCTTTCTCTGTTTGCCTTGTTCCGGAATAAAAATACATTCTGTGTTGGTCTCTTTATCCTGAGTCCGTCTTGTTTCTTCGTTAAGCTCTTCTTCCTCCTACACGGGGAATACAACGAGCAATAAAATAAAATTCGACTATTTTTTAAGAAATATTTATAAAATAATAAGTAGTAAAATAAGAGTGTCGTATTAACCTCATGCTCTAAAACATCTTCCAGAACGTTATCTTCCATCATGAATTCCACGATGATACCTTCTTCTTCGCTGTCTTCGCTGCCACTGTCAGTACCACCGTCCTCGTCTTCTTCCTCCGGGCTACCCAAACAATTTGCTAGTTCTTCTAGCCTCAAAGATACAGCGGTTTGGAGTTCATCGCAACCTTGATTTCTCGTCAACGTCGACGTTTGAGAACTAATGATGGTACTTTCGTCGCTACTTTCCTCCTTGGTATTTTGTGTTCCACGATAAACCGAAATATCTGACTCCTGTTTGTCGTGCTTAGCCTGTTTCGCTATACTAGTTGAAGCACTATTACCAGTACTGGTACTAGGACTATCGGACGGTTGCATGAAGCGAAAGGAAAGTATGTTGTACCATTTTACGCTCGGCGACTCTGGACTGAAGTCTGCAAGCGAGACTTGGGCGGACCCCTGCAAATGTATATGTAATGAATCAAAGGCTCTATGTCATTTTTCTTGAAAATAAAATGCAAATGAAATGATAACCAGGTAAACTTACCAAGCACTCCTCAAACTCGTTGCCGCTGCACCAAACATTTACCTGCAGCGTCTTTGTATAGAGCTTGTTCAAAGGAACAGCAACCGGAAAAGTTTCGCCGAATGTTGGCTTTCGAAGATCCGTCACTGCTTTTGTACAACACATTTGATTAACAGGTGGTTGCATTGGCAATAACGCAGCCTTTATATATCTGAAATTTAAAAACAAAAATTTTATAAAATATCAATTATTTGCATACATACAATATTTTTTCTTTTTTCAAATAAAAAAAGAATTCGATGCGTAAAACGATTCTAATTGATCAAATTTTTCGCATGATCGAACGTTCATTAATGTATATCGTAGCCAAAACGATAAAACGAGATCAACGTTAGCACAATGCGTCCGGAGGTTACGTAACGAAGGTGAACGTGACGTTCACTGGGCAATGATCCCGGTATACGGCCGAGTATTTCATAATTGCATTCCAGTTTTAAATACATTGCGAGCTCGATAGCAGGAGATCAACTTGATTACGACACCAAAAATGTCTGACGATTAGATTGAACGATAGCGACGAAAAAGAAAATTACTCACACTTGTGCATTGTTCGGTATAAAAAGGGCAGCCAGATTTCGTGCACGTTCGATGCCAATATGAAGGAGGCCATCGCTCATTGAGTACCTGGAGAAAGATATTTCTTCAATTAATAAAACATTACACTTCGTGTGAAATTTCATTGCCATTCCTTTAGCCAACGACGTTTTAATAAATGCTAAAAAAATACCTACCTAAGTTTAATCTGTACTTGGGCCGTTTCTAAACTCATTTCACCAGATATGAGAGGATCGACATCTCCGATTAATCCAGAAAGCCTTCGACGATTCGATGCTTCGAAGACACCTGAATCACCGGCAACGCTTTCGTCGGAAACAGCAGCAGAAACGGATCTGGTATTCGTGCCAGAACTACTAGCCCTAGAACGTATACCCGTAGGTGGTGGTGTCTCGCTGATAGGTGATAAAGGTGGTGGATCTTGTAATTGCATGGTACATCCAGGAAGGGTTGCAGCAGGCCTACCTAGGCCGCTACCTTGGGACATGTTGCCTGATTGTAATTCGACGGGAGGATGGGGACCAACGACGAGTTTGAGGCGATCATGAGGAGGAAGAGCAGCCTGCTCTTGAGACGTGCTTTGTTGCTGACTTAGCCTGAGTTCGGCCAGTCTATCCTCGAGCTGACTACCATCCAAATGAGCACAGGAAGGAACACTCGATGATAAAACTGACCTCTGTTGTCTCCTCTGTAGTTCCACTTGCTCGTATGCAGGCGGTGGACCCATTGGAGCATTTTCGTAAAGAGGCGAAACCGGTGGACTAACGCTCGAAAGACTCGACCGTGGCGAAAGACTGGGTTGAGATCTACCCGGAGAAGGTGTACTAACGTGATTGTTCTGTTCCGAGCCTCTCAGTAATCGTTCGACACGCCTGTGTAAATCAACCATATCAACTGGTCGATCTTGTTGCGAGCTAACAGATCCCAAGCACTGTGGTCCACCGTAAATATCGGTGAAACTAAGTCCAGAACTGAGAGATCCTTTACTACTCGTCGTACTAAGACTACCGAGACTCGAACTACTGCTCACGGATAGCGTACTAGCACTGAGACTCTTTAATTGTCCCTCCAACATCGCCATCGAACGCAAAGCGTCTCTCAGCTGTTGAAGCAACATTTGCTTCTCTTCATGCAATCTCACCCTGTCCGTGATTGTCTTGTTTGACAATTCCAGGGCGTTATTAAGATCTTGCTCGAGACGTCGTATCTCGCACTGTATCTTTTTCATGTCCTGTTGAGTCCTCGTCCTTGGAGTTATACTACGCAACTCTCTCAGCAACTGTTCCTTCTCCTGAAAGAGTAGCAACTTGTCCTTGTCACTTTCTGTCTGACCAGGAGTCACTTTCTCTTCAAGATCGGCCAGCTGCTGTTGAATATGTTGTATCCTCTTCCTCGCCTCGTCGTACTGTAGCCTCATTCTTGCCATTTCGGCAAGCCTCGTACCAATTGGCACCAATTCGCCGGAAAGATCTGTTTGAGAGGCGGTACTGAGCTTTTCCTGTGGTAAACTCAAAGTACTAGCCTCCGGGCTACCCTCGCAGAGTTGCAGCCTCGTTAACTCGTCTTTTAATTGTGCCAACGATTGCATCAATTCGGCCTTTTCTTTTTCACCGGAACTCAAAGATTTTTGAATATTACGTAGCTCTGTCATGATCGCCTGAGCTTCCGTAATATTGTAACAACCTCCATGATGACCGCTCAACTTTTGTTCAACGCTATAAACAAAATTAAAGAGAAAACGATCAATATCAAAAGGCGTAATCAGGATATTCGTATATTCGTTGATGTCATCAAAATTGATCATTTGTCATATATTTAACGTTTTAAAAAGTCTCGTGATTTAATATTTACAACGAAGATACACGGAAAGAGTCACAAGTAAGAATGATAAACCAGACAATTCGAGATAATAAACGGCCCATGACTACTGAGCAAAAATAATTGCCCACTTTCTCTCTATATGCTTTTAAAATTGTAGTTTATCAGGTAATAATAACGTGAATCGTTTGTACCTAGCAAGTGTGTCGACTCCTCGTTGCGTGCAGTTCATCTCCGCTCGAATTTGTTCGAGTTCTCGTTTAAGCCGGGACACTCGGCTCCTCGCGAGCGCGACATCGGATTTCAGTAGATCTGGATCGTACTTGGTGCTCAACGAACTCGAGCTGGAACATACTGTGGAAGAGAAAGAAAATGTATACTTACGTCAACTCGAAATATCTTGCTGGATAATATGAGTCTAGCAGGAAGTCCAGAATACATACAAACAGCAGACATTTAATTATTAATGAAAGAATACAGTGATTCTGGTGAATGATATTAAAGCTGGTACTTACAGCTGGTACGCGATGCACCAAGCGTCGTTAGAGCGTTGTTGAGGTGATTGTACTCATCTTGAGCCAGACACAGCCTCTGTTGCTTCACGTCGTAAATCTCCTTCTTTGCCTGCAACATGATTATTTTGGAACCGTTACAGGAACGATAGCGAACGATAAATATGCTGAGAATAGACGAATGGAATAATGATCGAATGACGATGGAAAATTATTGAAAATTTCGAATTTGAACTTTCAATGAATCACGAACTATGAAGATTCAAGCTCTATAATCCGATTATTATTCTTAATAATGTAAATGATCAGAACGTATAGAAGCACATAACATATATAGAGGTTTCGTTGTTAACACCATGCACCATATATATAAAAAAATAATTCACTTTTATACATCAAAGTTATTTTTATCGAAACAATGTATTCAGGGAAGGATCATCGGATCAAAAGGATCTTAGGTAACTGTAAACTTTCCATTTAACATTCCAAACTTTCCACTCGACCGTTCTCTAACCCATTCGGTTTCTCGCTTAACGAAATGATCCGGTCAAGAACATAAGATAGAAGGATAAAACGTTTATCTATAATTCCTCAGTCGTAAATTCCAATGAAATATTAATCACTTTCGTCAGGATGAAAAGAGCACCCTTGGAAAAGCCGTACGTAAAAACACGATGCGAGCATTCACTCGGAGGCACAACGAATTTTTTTTTAACCATCTCCTTTCAACAGTAAGAGATAAGAAATTTACGACCGTTAAAGCGGCATCCTAAAAAACACTTTGGAACATAATTCGTCCGCCTCTCGTTTAAATCCGATTCTCAGTAATAGCCCGAGGGCAAACATCAAACTGTAAATCGGAATTCGAAGTAGGGGCGTGTATTCAGCGAGACAAGTATTAAGAAACCAAAATGAATATCAAAGAACGAAAATGACGAAACCTAGCACTATAGTGCGAAGCACAAATAATCGTTGGAATATCAAAGAAACACCTGGTCCCTTACATATTCGCAATAATAATAGGCAGTAGCGTCAGTGTCATCCTGCCGATGACACTGCTCCCAATAAAAACGTTGAATCTGCTCATCATTCTCATAATCGTTATGGTAACACATTCTCATCCGATATTGAGAGACAACGTTCTCGTAGATCTGTTCCTGTTGATGTTGAAAGTATTGCTGCTGGTGCTGGTGTTGGTGCTGGTGTTGGTGCTGGTGTTGATGCTGGTGCTGGTGCTGGTGCTGGTGCTGGTGCTGATGCTGATGCTGATGCTGGTGCTGGTGCTGGTGCTGGTGCTGGTGCTGATGCTGATGTTGGTGCTGTTGTTGCGGCTGCTGTTGTTGAATGTCACGACGTTGTTGCTGGCGTTGTTGCTGGCGTTGTTGGACGAATCGGTGATTTAGACGATGATATTGTTGATGATAATTATCGACGTACGTGCGGTACTGGTGCGCCGGTACGAGTACACAGAGAGTGTACTGACGGTCCATGCCGGGTACACAGAGTACTGGCCACGAAGCTCACGCTACGCGATATTTCCTTTCTCCTCCGTCACCTCCACCTTCGACTCTTCTTCTTCTTCTTTCTCCTCTCCACCTTCACCTTCTTCTTCTTCTTCTTCTTTCTGTTCTTCTACCTCCTCCTTCTAGTCCTTTTCTTCGTCTTCTTCGTTTACTTCTTACTCCTCCACCAGCAATTTCACCATTCCTTCTCTTCTTCTACTTGTTTCTCTCTCTCTCTCTCTCTCTCTCTCTCCTCTACCTCCTCTTTCGCAACGCCGTCGAACGCGTGTCTCTCCTCTTCTCCTCACCTCATCTTCGCGAAGGCCTTTTCGAGACTGGCCGGTTTACGGGGCCCGAAATTCCGATCCCCACCTCTGTGGGTCTCAATTTTTAAGGGATCCCACCTTTTTCACTTTTTTTGCCTTCTCTTCCTTCGTTTCTTATAGCACGAGTTCTCTCTCTCTCTCTCTCCTCCTCCTCCTCCTCCTCCTCCACCTCCCTTACTACTCCTTCTTCTGGTTCCTTCTTCCCTCCCTACCTCCCTTATCCTTCTCCCCACCATCAACACCAGCTGACTCCTTCTTCTTCGTCTTCTTACTTTACCTTCTTCTTCCAAGACGCTCTCTTCTCCGTGGTTCTTCTTCTTCTGCGTATTCTTCCTCTTCCCCCCTTTTACTCGTTCTCTCTCTCTCTCTCTCTCTCTCTCTCTCTCTCTCTCTCTCTCTTGTTCTCCCTCTATTCGTGGCGGCCTCAAATGCCTGTTTCTTACCCACTATAAAAAGGCGGTCCTCATCTCCTCGGCCCCACAGGACCGTCCCAACGTAAACTCCGTGCCACCTCCCTCCCATCCATCCATTCTTCTTCAACCGACCGAATATATCTAGGAGGAGGAACTAAGCCGAACAAAAGGCTTTTTGGGGGATACCATACCGATGAGCTACCGGAAATACGCCTCTAGACAGAGACTCTCTATATGGTCAAACTTTAATTCATTTGTATTCAAAATCATGATATCAGTATTTCAATTCTCGTTAAGATTATGTCTGAAAATATTTAATTCTGTTGATTCTTTCGAGCGATATGTCTTAACTGATACCAAAAACTTTAAATTAATGCTAACGCAACAGGATCAATTATTTTATCGAAAGAATAAATTACAACTGACATTCCGAAAATTCCAAAACAGAGATACGAGCATATCTCAATCACATGTATTTTTTACTTTAGAATAGAAAATACTTAAGGAATCGTAAAAGACAAGCGCTATTAATAAAACGGGTTATAAAATTTCAATTAAATTAAGTATGAAACTCTAGACACAAATTCCTAGATTATTTCCTAACCATATCGAAACAACAAGCTTTTTTAAAGCAAATCGAATCATTGGGGAGACAAAAGGCTCCTACTATGGTAGAAAAGAAGTCCCTGTTCTCGCGGCGTTGGGGAGCACCTTTGGCATTCTAGTGGGTGCGCGTTCTTTTAATCGGCGTGGAATGTGAAATGCAGGGCGCCGCGGGCATAGGCCCACGATCCTGTCGTAGCTGGCGATCCCCGTGTGGTGCTGATGATGATACTAGTGGTGGTGGTGGCGGTAGTAGTGGTGGTGATGTTAGTGATTCCAATGGTGGTGGGAGAACGGCGAGGTCACGGTACGACCCTGCTGAACGTGCTCCCATCTCCGGGAGAGCCCAGAGAGTAGTAGAACCGACCTTGAGTCGCGCATTATGCCCTGTCCTTGTTGGAATTTCTGGGGCCCTGACTGGGCCCCGTCGACCCTCACCACTACCACCCCAGATAGCATAGTACTACATAACATACTTGTACCTCTACATACTCCTTTTCCGTGCCACTCTTCAGCACCAGCTATACCAGTACCAGTGCCAGTACCAACAGCAGCACCAAGAGCAACAGCAACACCAACAAGAGCAGCAACTGCTCTCTCCAGAGAGAGAGAGAGAGAGAGAGAGAGAGAGAGAGAGAGAGAGACCATCAAAGCCATGCCAATGGAGACTCGCTCGCTCGCGCGCATATTTCTTGGTCCGCACTATTATTGTCGAGGGAAGCCGCAGATGCTATCGAGTACGAGCCGGTTCGCTCGCCTCGCGGAAGGAGGCCCTTATTTTTTACCTTTCCCCCTCGTACTCTTATTCCTCCTCTTCGCTTTCTTCTTTCGATCCTTCGCCACGCACCTTTCCTCTTCCGTCTCGACTTTATTTCCAAGTCTCTTTTGCTCTTACTCTTTCTCTTTCTCTTTCTAAAGAAGGAGAAGAAGAAGAAGGAGGAGGATCTACTTCGAAGGTATCTTTTTTTCAACGGAGTTTGTAAAACCCGTCGATACGTAGAGACTGAAACATTGGCAAGATTCGCGTGGAAGCGGTACCGGTACCCCTAGGCCGAATGCCTCAACGATCCTCACTGAATTCCATTCCGTCGAACGGTCTTCTAAGTTCTATACTACCGCTGCTACTACTACTACTACTACTATTACTGTGCTAGTGTACTATAGTATACCACAACCCTGCAAGAGTACCGTAGAACGACAGAGGCCGTTGGTCCTTGATCCCAACCCAGATTTTCCTGTTTCTTTTAACATTGACGAGATTATTTATCTCTCACTTCAAAATGAAATGGATACTAATATATTAAAGTATATTCTTGGAGAGGACAGTCTTCTCTTTGATAAGACTCGTTCTTAGAGGAAACGCTTTTTCAATGATGTTGAAACTCGAATCTCTAAGCTCGAGACAACACGTTTTGGAATTTCTTCGTTACCACCGAATACCAGTAATATATAACATACGTTCTTTCTTTCAACATTAAATCTTTCTACCACCTACGATAGTGCTTAAGTATGCCATGAATCCCGTACAGTGCTATCCGTTACTTCATCTTGCAAAGACACACACTCTCTCTCTTTCTCTTCCTATCTTCAAAGAAACGAACCAAGAGTCAATTACCAAGAATTCAGCAATGTATGTATCTTCCACACTAAAGATTTTGAAGTATTTCAGAAACAAATTCATGGAAACCAAACATGATTAGCTAACTCGAGAAGAAAAAATCTAAAGAAATATAAAAAAAAAAATATATATATATATATATATGTATATATATATATATATATATATATGTATATATATATATATATATATATATATATATATATATATATGCAATAATACACGTAGAGATCTAATGTACCAATGTAGCATTGAAGTAGCAATGAATGCTGTACGATATTCTAAGGATAAAATGCACGCACTTGCACGAAGTAAAAGAAAGAGACAGAGATGGAAAGTAACAATAATAATAGTAACAGTAGTAATGGTACTAGCAGTTTTGTAGTAGTGTAGTAGTAGTAGCAGTAGTAGTAGTAACATTTGTAGTAGCAGTAGTAGCAGTAGTAGTAGTAGTAGTAGTATAGTAATCGTAGTATAGTAATAGTAAGAAAGGAAGGTAGAAAAGAGCAGAAAGAAAGAGAAGGAGGGAGAGAGAAAGGGACAGAGAGAGAGAGAGAGAGAGAGAGAGAGAGAGACCAGTCGTGAAGGAAAAGGAGGAGGGAATGGAATGCAGCCGAGTGAGGAATTCCGGCCCCTCCCGCATATTTATCTGAACGTGGCTCGACGGAGCCTGGACGGAGCCTGGACGGAGCCTGGACGAAGCCTGGACGAGGCCTGGACAAAGTATTCTCGATGGGGCCTGGATGGGGCCTCGATGAGGCCTCGCTGAGCAGGAGCCTTACCCCCACTACTGAATAGCACGAATGGCAGCTTCTCCGACTCGAGGCCCCTTTTATAGCTCGCGCTAACCACCGCCCTGGCTCCTACGTAGAATAGAGAGATGGATGGATAGAAGGATAACCGGATGACGGATAGACAGAGAGGGAAACCTCACGAGGTCAATGTCAATTCTATATGAACGGAACTGTATCCTACGCTAATTTCGCAATCCAAGCGAAATTTTTTCTTTCTTTCTTCCTTTCGCCTGCACCGATTTGATTATATCGAATCTTTCGAATTCGACGATGGCAATTAATAAAGTTATTCTCTAACGTATACGAACGTAAAATCTCTTTTGTTCGTATAGGGAAATTTTTTGGATCATACGAATTGTTTTGCCTTTCCAAGGATCTTCTTCAACCATTAGACTTAGTTAACTATCAAGGATAACGGAAGATCGGGGGTAGCTTCAAGAAACGATGAGGCTTGATTACGCATACCTATCCGATTACACGAGGGACGAAAATCGAGCGGATGCGAGAAAAATAACTGCGACCTTCTAAGGTTCTAAGGTTTCCTCTTGGACGTGACTTTTGTGGAAGATTGGACTCAAACCGATCCGAGGGGCTCGCTCGATGAGAGCTACCGTCGACGGAGGAACCAGCTCTGAGATTAAAATGATTAGGTTTAGGAGGCTGGATGCTACCGGGTGCTCACGTGATCGCCCTGTGGCTACCGAATTCCGTATGAAATGGGTCTCGTGCCTCTTGACTCGAGAGAAAGAGAGGAAGGGAGAGAGAGAGAGAGAGAGAGAGAGAGAAAGAGATAGAAAGAGAGATATAGGAACCCCGAACAACACGATTACCTCAAGACGATGACGAAAAAGCAAAACGAAGCTCTATAGTGATCAACGGACTCGTATAATCTTATCGATAGAATATTTAAAATGATTAACAATACTCAATGTTATGCCATCGCCTATAATCGAAAAAAAAAGGGAGGAAGATACAGAAATAGACATGGTCGAAGAGGCAATGAAATTTATTTACGAAATTATAACAAAGAAAATAAGAAGAAGAAGAAGGAAAAAAAGTCAAGAAAAATGTCAATATTATTAACGATAAAATAGAAACGATCGATATTGAAGATGATAACGGATCAAATAAGTGGTTGAATGACTTTAAAAATAATATCTACTTCGATTGCATTGTATAAGGACGGTACAATTTCATACAATATTATTATCAAATGCGATAGAAGTATCACGCGACTACTTTGCGATTAAACGTACGCGCATGAGTGTATATATATATATATATATATATATATATATATATATATGTATATATATACATATATATTATATATATATATATATATATATATATATATATATATATATAGGGTGTCTCACATAACCTTAAAATCTTTATGCGTCTTATATATGTCGACTATTGACGTCTATACTACGTCGTTTGATAATCATACCTCATTAATAATGTTTCAAACGTAGTCCAGAAAAATCAGACAACTGAGCACGCTTATAGGACAGAAGATTAAACTGATTTATTAAATATATATATATATATATTTTATAGATTTTAAGAGCTTTCTTTTTTAATATTTAATATAATTATCTATA
>NC_060960.1:5376838-5381838 GCF_910589235.1 Vespa crabro | reverse complement strand
GTCAAGAAGAAAAAAAAATAATGTATTATGGACGAATCGGCTAAACGAGAATTTCTTTTTCTTTTTTCTTTTTTGTTCTTTTTTTTCTTTTTTTTTTTTGTACAACGAAGCTACGACGAATGTGTTTTAAGAGTAACAAAAAATCTCGAAGGAATGTATCTATGTATGAATGTATCAGAAGAACGAATAATGTTAATTCATACATTTCATTTATGATAAATAAAACTCACTGTCCTTGTAAAACTATACTTCTCTCAATACATTAATCGAGAGGAACGAGTTAACTCGTTACTAGGATTTCACTTTTGTCCTGATAAATGAATAAATAAATCATTTGTTTCTCACTTCTATAAAGGAAAAAGAAAAAAAAAGAACGGAAGAAAAAAAAAGAAAAGAGATAAAAAACAAAATTATACGTCCCAATTCTTCTTCATTTTACGATTCATCAATTTATTCCGAGTTTCCTGTCTTCATCCTAACCATTTTATTATCAATCAAAATAAATTTCATAAATCGACGTAGAACGATCCAAAATCTAAATCAGTTAACAATTTAATAATGTAGGATTGACGATAAAGATACGAATCTAAAGAAAGGCGTTAATCTTCGGCCAATCGATATGTATTATCGGTATATATATCCACATATACATATATGTGTGTGTCTGTTACCGATAGATAATCCCATAGAATTTTTTTTAAACATACCCATGCTGATCGTTATTCAATAAAGACGAGAATAAGTAAGTATAAGTAGTAAAGGTCCCTATAAAACAAACATAAACGCAAACATATCGATACATGAAATTTCTCATTTCACTAAGTTTCAGTTGAACGATCGTAAAAGTATTACTCAGAAAACTAAATCCATTCAATCTCGCTTGTTCTGTGTTTATTTATTTATTTTTTCTTTTTTAATTATTTATGTACTACTCCCACGCATCTTATCCCCCTCCCACCCCTTTCCACGATTCCGTCCTATTCTCATTTCCATTTAATTTTCATTTCGAATTCAAATTTCTAACATCATTTTTAATAGCGAACGATTGTCATTAACTCTAGCATTCCTTATAATATATTTTGGAAGAGGAATGCGCTGTGCAAGGCCATGATGGCGATCGGTCACGTAAAAGAGCTCCTACAACTGTACTTGCGCGGGCGCGAAGAAACTAAGAGAAAGAGAGAAAGAGAAGAAGAAGAAGGAGGAGGAAGAGGAGGAGGATAGGAAGTAGGGAAAGAGAGAGGTAATGGGGAGGGGGAAGACGGGGCGGGGCAGCCTGCAACAGCCGAGCGACCGATGCTGATATGAATGGAATGCGATGCTATCATCGCGGCCTACCTACCGATAACTCTTTACCCCTCGACGAACGAAGAATATTCGGAATTTCTGCGTACGATGCGCGTCATCTACTCAACTCTTTACCTCGCTCGCCGCACGGATGTGGATTTTATTTATTCTTATGTAAAAAAAAGAAAAAAAACAAAAAGAAAAAAAAGTAAAGAAATAAAACGAAAAAGGGGAAAAAAAAGAAAAGGAAGAAGAAGAAGAAGAAGAAGAAGAGGAAAAAGAAAAAACTGAATGATGTAAAAACAGAATGAATTTTAATCAATTTATGCGAAAGATAAAATACTAAGGATAATATAATTTCATTGATAAATATAAATTGTTGTCGCTAATCTGCCCCTTCTCCTTTTTATAATTAAAAAATGAAAATGATGATGATCGTCGATGATCTAATTTAATTAACGAAGTTTAATTATTGTCCATTTCGATAGCGATGATATACAAGAGAAAAAGAGAGAGCGAGAGCGAGAAAGAGAGAGTAAGAAGGGAACAGGAAATTAATAATATGAAATAATATGATAATATCGTGAACTTTGAATTTGTTTGGATTCATGAGACGTTCGAATACTTCGCTATCTAACGCTAAATGAAAGGTCGACGTATCGATTGACGTATCGTTACAAACAAACGCTCGCCAAGTGGAGTTCTTTCTTTCTTTTTTTCTTTCTTTCTTTCTTTCTTTCTTTTTTTTTCTTCAAATGGATCGCGTAATAAAATATATACGTAAGATATTTATAGCCTAAGCTGTCGGATGTTTTATATCATAAAGAAAAAAAGCAAAAAAAAAGAAGAAAAAAAATATTATTTAGTTTTCGTATAACGATGATCTTTATACACACACATACACACACACACACATATATACATATATATATGAATACACAGGTCGTACGTGCTTGAATTCATGTAAGCTTGTAAGTCGATAGAATGTGAGGATTAAAAAATTTATGCATTCTTGCTTTTATAAAGAAATCGAATGAATTGGATTGATATCGACGTTATAGAAAAAAACGCATTCGATTAAACTTCTTTCACGGTAGATCGATCTGTGCCAGCAGTAGAAAAAGAAAGTCGATGTCCTTGTATAAGCGACAAGGTCACGATTCACGATCTTTCGTCGTTATCGTGATTTTCTAACGAAGTATAATCTTACAAACACGTGGTCCGTAGATTATCGATTGTATGATGCATTACGAAAGAAGAAGTCGATGATTACCGGTATCGACGATAAAGATTCTCGATCAATGAGTTGACTCGTTGACATGTATATCAGCGTTGTTATATAGCCTTATGAATGATAGGATAAACTAATACAATATATAAGAATATACAAATTACAAATTTTTATCTGATTTTACGTAAAATCAAAATATATTATACGTTATAAGCTTGTCATTAGAACGTATATTACACGTATTATATCATATATATATATATATATATATATATATATATATATATGTACGAGCACATGTATAATTACATAGATGTACGTATATCAATATAATTATAATATCGATACACAAAATATATATTGTTGATATAGAAATAAATTAATTATATACAAATATTACTATAGATATTTAATATATATATATAAATTCTTATGTATATATGTATATTTTAAATTTAAATAAAAAAAATATTTGTTATGGCTATTATAATGAAATCAAAAAGCGTAATAGAAATTTAATATTCTTCTAATTCATATGGGTTATTAAAAGATTTCGTAACGATAACTAGCTAGAATTACCAAGAAAGAGACGATTGGAGGTCAGAATTCCAAGTCCGAGAACTCGTCCTAAGCTTCTTTCGAATTCGTCTCTCGTCTCCCTTTTGTCGTGTGTACCGATCTCCTTCTATCGTCGGAAGATGAAATCGGAAACCGAGCTCTGGAGAGATTCCTTCAAGATGACCGACGTGTCCAAGCCTATATCGAGATTTCTCGGGAAGTCTTATCGCGAGTAAAGAACGAAGAAAACACGAGAGAGAGAGAGAGAGAGAGAGAGAGAGAGAGAGAGAGAGAGGCCTTTCTCGTCGAAATCAAAACTTATATTAAAGAACAACGAACATTGGAAGGATTGTTATTCGATGCACGATATGTATAAGGGAGATGTACGAATTTACTGTACGCCTCGAAGATCGTGATAGTAGAAATATTTGATAGGAGTCATTTAAATTTCGATCGATCTAAATAAACGAGAAAATAGATAATTGATTTTACGTCGAATATGCAGTATTTAAAATTGAAATCGAACGATGGTTTCACTTAAAAATAAAAAATAAAATATATATATATATATATATATATATATATATATATATATATATAAATCATTTTTCTTATCTCAATAAATTTCCTACGTTTAACTTTTTGTGATCTGAATAAAAAAAAAAAAAAAGAAAAAAATGAAAATGTTCAGATTATTTCGTACTTCAGTTCTCCTTTTTTTTTACCCTTATATCTCGTACTTTTCTTTCTTCGGTTTTTATTCGTTTTCTTTTATTTGTTTTATTCGTTATTCGTTTCCTTATCTACACTCCACTTTCCCCCCTCTCTATTACTCATCCCAATTCCCCGAATAAAACGAGAAATCATTCGAGTCGAATATTTTAATGAGTACTTAGAAAACACCCTATATATATGCCGAATAAACACAGTAGCCAGCCTCGAATTCCGGAGCGCGTCGTTTGGATGATGGGCGTTGTCGTACGATAACGCTTTGATAATCATCCTCGTTGCATTCCTCCGGCGATAAGCCATGATGGAGGGAGGAGAGGATTTCTACGGATCGTACACGATCCGATCGTGACTCAATCCGACTCGGCCAGTTTCTTCTCTACCCGAACACGTACGCATGAAACACTATTACGAAGAAATAGAATGAGAGAACGAATGATTTTATCTTGTTACGTTTCGTTCGTATATTAGGATTTCTTTTTATTATGATTTTTTTCCCTTCTTTCTTTCCCCTTTATATATATATGTATAAAGTCGTCCATTCTATTTTATCATTTTATTACATTTTTTTATTTTTATTTTTACACTGCCATAATTTACTTCAGTCGCAACTATATATCCACTTCTATTTCTAATTCCCGTCTATGCATTATGTATTCCGCGCCGGAATACATTTTTCAATGCAAATTTTCTTTCGTTTTTTTCTTTCTTTTCTTTTTTTCTTTTTTCTTTTTTTTTTTTTTCTATCAAGACCATTTCGATTGCATCTCACATTACTATATTTCCCATATGTGTTTTAATTTATATCGTTACTTACTATACAGGATTTTCTTTTTTTTTTTTGGTTTTTTTTTCTTTTGCTTTTTCTTTTTCACTCGCAAGTATCTGATCATTTATTTTTCTTTTCTTCTCTTTTAATCAGCATCAATGAAAAAAAATATCCCAATGGAATTCGAAATGACTGTAGCTTTCAATTTACTCCTCCTTGCAATCCTCTCTTTCGAAGAAAAAAATTAGTAAAAATGTGTTTTCTTAACAAAGATTGAAAAATTTTTGAAAAAAAAAAGAAAAAAAAAGAAGAAAAAAGGAAAAAAGACCTTTTGTGAATCAGTTATGATTAAATTCTTTAAACCCAGCCGACTAAACGTGGGAGTCGTATTGCTAATGACAAGTTTAAATATTAAACGGTCGTTAA